>NC_051176.1:276122590-276339976 GCF_013339695.2 Rhipicephalus sanguineus | reverse complement strand
GGATACCTTCACTCAGGTATAAATACGCTTTAACTTTATTTCCCGCAAACAGTGCGTCTCGTTCGTGTCTCATTCGCTGATGTCCTCAAGCACTGGCGATAACATCTTTCCAATGTTTTTAAAAATATGATTATCCCTATTACGTGAAAATGACTAGCCGTCACCATTATATGGTGACTGAACCCTTTCATTTATCCGATTTCAGTAATATCACTGCGCCTGAAAGCATCCTCTTCGCGCGAAAGCTTCTCACTTTCAGAAGCCGATATAAATAAACACCAGGCCGCTTTGCATCTGAGCCAAGTAGCAAGCCCAATTTAGCGACGAGCCTTTAATACGAGTAGTTGACGATGACGTCATCGCTATATGCGCAGACCAGTACGATGCTCGAGAAACCCGTGCACCAGACGTATCCGCGTTTCGCTGTCACCAAGACGAAGCAACCGGTTATCGCGGACTGCAAATAGCTTAGCGAATTATCCTACTATAATGACTCCATTGAAAAAGAACAAAACGGGAAGAGAAAATGAGAAGCAACAAAACATATGAATATAAAGAAGAGTAGAAAATAGAACATCAGCAGTGAAAAACGTTTTATTCTTCGTTCAGCTCTACAGATATGCAGATCTAATCCAATCGATTTAAACGTGAGTGATCTAGTCTTTGATGGAAATCCGTGAGAGGTTATCGAAGGAGGAAAGCCGTTGAAAAAGACAAGACATTCTATGTAATCAATGTTACGCACATGAAACATAATTATAACAAAAACTTTTCGACTATCTATCTTAATCTGGGCACAGAGGTGCGTTATTTAATTATTTTAGTTTTACAAAGTGAATTCCAACGAGAGCTTTCACACTCTTGAGCTAACATGAAATGCGCGAGTCCTTAGAACTACGTGGCTAAAGAATTGGGAAACCTCCTCACAACGCTAGCTTCTCCGGACTACTGAGATGTACCCCCTTGGAATTTGCCAAAGTCATGACAAAGTTGGCAACTACTACACTTGACCAGGACGGAATCAGAACTGCGATGTTGAAGCTACTGTTTCAAGAGTCTGCAGATCTTTTGAATCTATTAAACTGCTACATTCGTAATGCATTGGTTCAAGGGGACGCAACATCACTAAAGACATTCCGTTCGTTAAAAAAGCAAGAGACTTATGTGCTCGAGGCATAAAACGGATTCCTTCATTAGCAGTTCAAATGTAGCGAAGCTTATTGATAGGGTCGTTTATGGACAGATAATAGATTTTCTTACTGCGAAGTAGTTGTTGAGCCACTATCAAATTAGATTTAGATCTCAAGGAAAGAAGGAGAATGGATCGAGGGGCCTGTTTTCGATATACACCCAAATGAAGCCGGCATGTAATGATAGGCGGCGTTATCTGCAATTTATAATTGAAGAGTAGTAAGTATGAGATAAAAGGGAAATGCGGGGACCGAACCCACAACATTCGTATTACGCTTGCAATGCACTAGCAGTTACACTACGGCGCATGTGGTAGTGGCACAACTGGTAATTTAATATAGCACGCGCAAGCAGAACTTGAAAGGTGAGTTCGCAACGTCTGTATATAAAAATAGTACGCGAATTTAGTTATCTAAGACATACATCTAAAGCATGTGACAGCACTGACCACGCGACTTTAGTAGACCAGTTACAGGGCCACTGATTTCGGCATATGTTGGAGAGCACGGGTGAAGTAAAGCCATTAGAGGGAATTCCATTAGTCGTAAAGCTGTTTTATGACTCACAAACATAAGAAATGCGGCGTGCCTCCTACTGGGATAGGTACTTTCATACGTTTGATTTATTATTGGGCTGAGCGAAATTCCTCTTAACCAGGGCGTAAGTACTTAAATTTACACTGACGATGCGGCTTGTTTTTTTCGTTGATAAGTGGTAACTGCTCCTCTTACCAATTATAACGTCGTATTTGTGCGGTAACTAGAATGCTGGCAGGAAAGCATGCAGTTGAAGCTAAATGCTTGCAAGTGTGCTAATCTCAATTTTCCTGGTTAAACCAAGCGCACGTATTGTTTATTTATTAGCCGGAAGATATCTCACAAGCATAGTCATTCAACTGCCTCGGAGGTATTATAGCATATTTCTTAATTTTACCCTTTAGTTTTAGCGTTACGTGTCTACCACATTCTGTGAATGTTAAGCAACAGCACATCAAGTATGAGAACAAAGTTACTGTTACAGTAACAACTTTGTGGCATATAAAATGTACGCTCAACAGGTTTGAAATTTCGCTGTCCTAACATCCCGTAGCGCCATCATAAAGCTTCGGCCGCTAGTCTTAATAAAACGAGACGCATTGCGCTTGTACTTAAGAATTACGAAATGCTTGGCTTATGGGATATTATACTCGGTAGCGTTAATCTCCCCTCACTTACGCTGATTTTTACGCAACCCTAAGAACTGCCAGAATTTCTCAAGGTTATATCAATTACCTTTAAGCCAAACTCGAATCGTTATCATGTCCGCAACAGAATTACTTTTTTCTGTGCACGGACCAGAGATTCATAAACCTGAAAATATACTTGTTCAAACATTTTTTCATGCACTGAGTGCTAGAATTCGCGATGTGCTTCCCACGTAGAATTGTTCCGTAAATGTTGCTACATAACATTCTCCTTTATGGTCACACAAAAACTACATTAAAAATTTGTTGTTACGAAATTATCTAAAACACTCGAGAATTCACGAAGCATACGCTCGCGACCCGCCGTGGTAGCTTAGCAGGCAAAATTGTCGCGCTGCTAACTCGAGGACGCGGGTTCGATTCACGGCCGCATTCTGACGGGGGCAAAATGCTATAACACCCGTGTACTTACGTTTAGGCGCGCGTTAAGTGACCTCAGGTGGTCAGAATTAATCCGGAGTCCCCCACTACGGCGTGCCTCATAATCATGTCATGGTTTCGTCACGTAATATTCCGTGTATTATTGCGTTATGTTCGTGACCCATAGCTACGACATATCGTACCGAGGAAAGAGTATACGACAGCGATGGCCCGCATTTAACTTACCCGGAACAACTTAAGTCAAAGGGGAAACACGAAAGCCGATAAAGGACATACAACGCGTCTGACGTCGAGATTATGCTATCATAGTAAATTTCTTTTCGCGGCATATCAGTTTCCTGTTCTGGGAGTCTGCTACAACGCTGATGCATCTATGTTTCGCTGTTTTTGCGCCCAGTCCTCATCATGCCCCGGGCAAAGAAACGAAATACAAACGGACGCACCAGCCGAATTTTTTTTCTGCCGCAGAAGCGGCAGATCTTGCAGTCTGCTCCCAATTATACCGATGGGCTATTGCGCGCACGCCACACCAACCGTTCTCCGATCAAAGAGAGGAAGGGCTCAGTTAGTGCAAAAAACGAGCAGAACTTGTACGTAGTCGCGGCTTCAAGCATAAACACTCCGGAGGGAAATTTGGTTCTCGTGTGCGATTGCTGCCCGTTATAACTCATGGTGTCACCGGCGGAGGGTAAAGGACGGTTGCCAAGACAGCCACGTTATAGCAGAATATGTGTGTGACTTTCGGTATTGTGCATTAGGATGTTGACCTTGACGTCACCGCGAGAAGGAGAAACAGCTACTTGAAAAGCAAAGAATACAGCGCAGTGCCAAATCCATTTAATGCTCATGCAAACTATATCACCGCGAGTTCGTAGCGCAATAAGCAAGCAAATCAAGAACATTAGCATCCATAGCTGATAAGCGTTGTTTACCTATCGATCTTTCATAATACGATTGCAGCTTTTTTAAGTGTCGCGACAGATAGGCCAAAGGGATGCACTTATTGCCAGTGCAACACATCGCCAGTGCTCACACTTAAATACTTAATCGCCCAAAATAGCCTTTACCCCAAATACTCATCAATGTGTACAAACGCGCAAACTGCTCTAAGCAAGAACTCAACAATTAGAGCAATTTAAGAACAACAGTACACCTTCAATATAACTGTAGTAATTAGACCAAACGCTGTCAGTGCGAAATGCCTACTGAACCGTGACTAATAAGAAAAAAAGCAATGCAAACGAAGCAGCATTTTCCTGACAGTACGCTGACGCCAATCCACGTTGCAGAACACACCGAGGCACACTGTTCGCCCAGTTTCACCACACACCAAGACACACTGCAGTTGGTTTTCACACTTTCTGCGCGCACCGAAAAGTTATGGCAATCGCTACACGTTCCGTCGAATGATGAAGCGAAAAGCGTTTGCGAAGCCGACATCGCCAACACAGACTATAGTTGATGTCGCAATGCTCTCACTGCAAGCAGCGCAGTAGTGCAATGTGCTGCGAATGCTCTTAGGTGTTTCTTACGAAGCGCTGGAAAACCTTATGTGCGGAGGAGAAGATAATGCGAACATTGCTCACTTGCAGTAGTTCTTGTCCTTCTTCAGAGTGTTCATTTATTATAAATACCTGACCACGAAGTTTTGTTTTTGAACGAAACGGCCGATTCACTCCGCAAAGACGTCTCTTCCCTGACCGATTGTTCCTGTTTTACCGGTGACAGCGCTCATCAGAGCAGCTTTAGATTTAGGATGTGTTAACTTACAAGCGCGTTATCAGTCGCAGCCATCCTTTGGAACTTGTATAGCGCAGCAACAGACGTTTTCAGCCATTCCGGTATTCTGCTGTAAGCAAAGAATTTTGCGTATAGCGGAACACTGGCGTAAACTGCGCATGCGCGCGCCTTACCGGAAACGTGGGATACGCCCGATACGCCGGGAAAACATAGTTGCACAGCTGGATGCGGTTGCCATCCGGCTCGAATCTATCAAGTGGTCGTAGTGCGCTCTGTGGGGCGTAAGTTCCGAGCTGACGCTCCTGAAGACTCGACAGTGAAGTATTGGTGACTATTTGGCACTGTTTCTGAGAGCCATACTCAAATTATCGGTGGTGTAGGCATAGCGAGTTGCTGTATTGACTCAATATGGCCTCTAAGGCGTTGCTGCAGCGCACGCGACAGGGGACAGATGCTGCCGGGATCTCCGAGGACATACATTACGAATTTACTTATTCCGTTTATTCTCTGTACCTGGCCCCCGCCACGGTGGTCTAGTGGTTATGGCGCTCGACTGCTGACCCGAAGGTCGCGGGATCGAATCCCGGCCGCGGCGGCTGCATTTTCGATGGAGGCGAAAATGTTTGAGGCCCGCGTACTTAGATTTAGGTGCACGTTAAAGAACCCCAGCTGGTCGAAATTTCCGGAGCCCTCCACTACGGCGTCTCTCATAACCATATCGTGGTTTTGGGACGTTAAACCCCAGATATTATATTATTATATCTCTGTACCTGGCGCCACTTGACGTCGGCGTTCTCTTTATCACGTAGTTCAAATGATAACGCAATACGAATAAAAGTAAGCAATGAAGTTAACTTACACACAATGAACATGGCTCAGCACAGTCTGCAATGTTCTAGTTTGCGGTAGTAAATTCAAGCTCATGGTTTTCTACTACACATACGCATAAGCGGCTATGAGCGCAACGCTAAACTACTTTGTAAGCATTCTTGCGGTAATCCGGTATACGCTTTCCAGTAATCCGCTACGACCTTGTTAGACGATGGATGGATGGATGCTATGAGCGTCCCCTTTAAAACGGGGCGGTGACATGTCTGCCACCAGGCTCGAAGAAAAAAAAAAAAGAAAAAAAAACCTTCCTTGTTTCATGTTGGCCTAATACCTTATCTACATTGATTAAATCTATGTTATTATACCAAAACAATATAAATTCACTGTCCATCTCTCTGCCTCTTAAGGCAGAATGACCTTATTTTTCCCCCCTTATTTATTTTTGTTCTTTATCTCTACTTTTCTGCCACCAATACTCTAACCGTCTCTTACTTATTTCTATCGCGAACGTGTGCAGCTTTCCATTGTTGTCCCTAAAACCCAAGGCTTCATGTAGACTCGTGCCCACATGTATACCTGGGTGAATATCGCCACATTCAATCAGTACATGTTCCATCGTTTCCTTAGTTCCCCCGCAGCATGTACATTGTTCTTCTTCGTTACTGAATCTCGCTTTATAACTACGCGTTCTAAGGCAGCCCGACCTTGCTTCAAACAGTAAAGCGCTTCCCCTTGAATTATCATAAAACCTTTCCCTCCTTATTTCGTTTTTTCCCTTTCGGTAGTTACTCAGAGCCGGCTTCTTTTCCATCGCTGCCATCCAATAGTCCTCTCCGCCTCTCTGACCTTCCGCTTAATGCTCCTTGTTGCCATATCGCCCGCACTGCTAGCCGTATATTTACTGGTGAGCCTCCTAGTTCTTTTTCTCCACTGCGTGTCAACACTTTTTCTATACAAATACCTGAAAACCTTCTCTGCCCATCTACTGTTCTTCATTTTCCTCAGCCTCTCTTCGAATCTCATTTTGCTCTGAGCTTCCCTCACCTCAAAGCCTGTCCATCCCATATCACCCTTTACAGCCTCATTTGTCGTCTTCCCGTGAGCGCCCAACGCGAGGCGGCCCACCGTCCTTTGATTTACATCCATTCCTGATTGTACCTCTGACTTCATGCACACTACTGAGTTCCCAAATGTAAGCCCCGGGACCATCACACCCTTCCACAGCCCTCGAAGCACCTCGTACCTATTGTATCCCCATAAAGCTCTGTGCTTCATAATTGCAGCATTCCTCTTTCCCTTTGCTACCGATGCTTTCTCTTGTACCTCCATATATCTATCCCCCTCATTTACCCATACTCCGAGGTACTTGTACTCGCTTACCCTCGGTATTTTTTGGCCCTGTATAAAGACCACATGGTCTTCGTGATCATTGAATACCATCAATCCACATTTTGTTGCACTAAATCCTAGTCCTAGAGCCTCACATTCCCTTCCGCATATATCTGCCAGTCGCTGTATATCATCTTGACTGTCCGCAAATGAGACAATCAATCATCAGCATAAAATAGACCTGGAAGCTTCTGCTCAACCATCGTGCCGACCTGCTTGTGTGACAAATTAAATCCAATGTTGCTACCTTCTAGCGCTTTTTCCATCCTCACCATGTACAGCATGAATAACAGCGGGGACAAAGGACATCCCTGTCTCAGCCCCTTGCTAATTTCAACGCTGTCCTTGCTACTTATTCCTTCCCATTCTATACAAACTGTATTTTCTCGGTATATTTCCCTCAAAAGCTGTATACAGTCGTCACCTATGCCCACTTCTTTCAGTATATCCCTGCCCACTTCTTTCAGTATATCCCGCATATACTGTATAGACCTTATGCAAAATTGCTGCCATCTGTCGGAGGTTTGACGAAACTACTGATTCGGCGCCATGTTGGAGGCTTGTGTCCGAATCGTATTGCTAAAGTGAGCTAGAATAGGGTAGTGGGCTTGCTGGGGTCCCCTGCTTGACGCCGGGTATGTCACATGTGTGGTGGCGCCACCAGCGACTTAAATGTAGGGCACTGCCTGACGGAGGCGTTTGTGCGCAACTGAAGACATGTTTGTGCGCTGTTATCATATGCACTGGACGGAAATGCACGCGAATTTCGGCAGTGTAAACGGCGATGCTGATGTCGCTGAGACAATAAAAAACAAAGAAACTAGCGCGAGCTAGGTGCATTGGCCTACTTGTGCGCGTAAGGCATGGTAACCATCTAGAACACTGTAACATGGTGTATGCAGCTCTGCTGTTAGCCAGTTATCTGATATTAAATGAAACAAACCGAAGACAGTCAGTACTCCTGCGAGTAAAGCTGCAGAAAACATTCTTTTCTGAAACTGTCGCCGTAACTCGCGCGAACATTTGCATGCACAACTAGATGCATGCAAGGGATGCTGCGCAAATTTGAGATGCATATAAATTGCTCTTACAAATGATAAGCAGCGATTGCGAACTTTTCAAAGCTTACGCGTTTCGCGGCTATCAATTGTAAACTGGATTCTTTGCATTTCTTGGGCACTACTTTCGTCACGCGCGCCTTTTACGAGCGTGTGAAATTACTGCCGATGCTGACCTTGACACACACTCGGGAGTTTACCACACGCTCTTAATGTTATACATTCCACAGCATTTAAAAACTTGCATCTGCTCATTCTTTCTGCAGATCTCCGGTACATTGGCTCTGTAATTTGGCTATTTCTGCACTGAATATTCCTAAGCAAAGTCTGTAAAAATCCACAGATAAGAAAGACAGGAAGCCACTCTCCTCAAGTACTGGGCACAAGTACATGAACATTTATTCATCATGTATTGGGCACAGTTGCTTGAACAGTATCACCAATGGCATGAGAACGTACCTTCTCGCCTTCTTCCCAATCGCTTTCTCTTTCGGGTTGGTCTTTCTCGTGGTGTCTTCTTTGTCAAATACGACGCCAAGTTAGGCAGGATTGTAGGCACAGCGTCCTCTCGTAGGCAAGGTTTCCCACGTGTTGTGCGTACCGTAGCACATACTTCGGCTCAAAATGAACTTCACACATGGCAGATGTGTCGTCCAGTGCTTTGTTCGCTCGTTGCAAATTCCTTTCCCAGAGATTCCTCATTGCTTTCTCAGGGCCGTATCCTTCGGAACGCCTAAGAAAGACGGCTTCGCGCTGCCCTTCACGTGGACGTAACCTGTCCGACGGCCTGGCGCAAAACAGTGGTTTTGCCCCCGCGGAAGCATTTTAACCTCGTGAGACGGTCACTGCTTGTCAGGCCACATCACTGTTCGCAGAAGAACCTAGCAGACTGAGGATGCAAAGCGCGAAGAGTTCTCAAAAAAACAAAACTCGCACACACCGACCGCCACTTCAAACAGGCAGCAACTGCCCCAGCGCACCAGCGCCAACGCTCACTACATTTGATGCGGCGGTAGCGCCGCGCCGCGGTGGCGCGCCGAAGCACGTGTTTGTGACATTGGCGGCGTCACCGCAATGCATAGCGCCGGCCGGCGAGTGAGCCCACTACCCTATTCTAGCTCACTTTAGTATTGCTATCGCTGCTATAACTTCTTGCTTGTATCTGCGTTGATAGTCGGCAATCGGTGCATAAAAATGTCAGACGAGCCTGTACACGTTACCAGCATTTCCTAGTTTTTACGTTGGCAATTATTACGCGTGAAGAACTACCTCGCAACGAGAAGAAGGCACATGTTTGTCACCGAGTCACGTGTAAGCCTGTCATCGCTGAGACTGAAGCTTTGCGCTTGGTTATAAATTTTGTCTGTTTTTAGTGTAGCGAATGAAATGTTGTTATATAGCTATCGGAATATCATGCGTGTGGTGTAGGATTTTTGGGAGGAGGCATTGGCGCGCGACGCGGCTGAGCACAGCGATGACGGTAAGAAAGTGCTGTTGACCCATTTCAAAGTGTATTTCATAAGGGACAGCTACGTCGACCTAATGTATTGTGCATCTTAGTTAAAAAAAACGCTGTCCTGTTTGTTGTTTTTGAAACAATGTAGTCACTGACGTATGTTTTGCATAGAGCTACCACACGATTAAAATGTAAGAAAGGTCCGCTTTTCACGCACGTGAAAAGTGAACATGAAACGCGTTAGTTACTCCAAGAAGTAGGCGCCGATTAGCTAGTATTTTATTGAATTGCCTTCCGACATGTACTCGTAAATAACACGATCCGCCAAGAGTATTCACGTTCACATCGTCGCTTTCGGGGCCTACTCGAGCCTTACAATTTCAACCCGTTGCAGCAAGGCAGTTTTGCGTCGCCGACTGAACGCTTACGAAACCATCTCAGCGCGCAACCAACGGTAGCGCACCGATGGTCGAATTTAACACATCTGCGGGAACAGCATGTTTTTTCAGTTTCATACGAAAAGTGCCACACAAAAGCATCTCTTAATATTTCATAGCACACAGGGGTGGATACAGGATCTTTTTCCCGAAGGGCGAAGCGTCAGCTGGGAGAACCTGACATGTGCTCTTCTCGGAATATAAATAAAAAAAGAAAGTAGGGGGGAGGAGGTGTCAGGCCATCTGGGTCGCCCCTCTGAATTCGGCAGTGATAGCACATGAAATGCTTGAAAAATACTCATAGTGAAGCAATACGCGCGCAAAGCACCCCGCCAGACGCTACCTTTTTAAACTACACAGTCGAAAACAAACTACAAACAACACGTTCCAGCACAATCGGTTCGTTCGCTGAGAATCGATGACGCGTCTGTCTAACATGTAATTGTTATCGAAATGAAATGAACAAAGTAATGCTGTCAACCAGGGGCGTAGCCAGAAATATTTTTCGGGTGGGGGGGGGGGGGTTCAACCATACTTTATCGATGTTCGTGCGTGCGTTTGTATGTGCGCGTGTACATATACGCCAGCAAACTGAAACTTTTCGGGGGGGGGGGGGGGTTGAACCCCTCCCTGGCTACGCCCCTGCTGTCAAGAGCAGCGCAGGCATGCGCGAGTAACCGCGATGCAGCTTTGGAGCTCCTACACGAAGTCGGTTTGTCTGTTCCTGCAAAAGTACACGGCGCGAAAACTGTCTCGTTCTGGCATGACACGAAAGAGTGTTCTCCGATGAGTTCCGATGCTGTCACATACCGCATCTATTAAGAACGGCGAACGTAAATACGGCGTTAATCGTAAGCAGTAGGCGGAGCAACGGAACGATCTGCCGCTTCCCGTCGGCCGCAAGAAAATCTAATAACACATGGAGGCTAGTTTCCTGCTAACCTTTTTTCAGCATTCCATTTTCCTCAATCTCAGCAACACGGCACATGAAAATATGTCGGCATTGCCGTCCCTATCAGCCGCCACACGTCGATAAGTACGCTCCGTGTGTGCACATGCGGAGCGCGCTTAGCCTTCAACATGGCGGAAATGCGCACTGCGGCCGCTAGATGGCAGCAATTTTGCATAAGGTCTATACCAAACAGGCTCAAAAAAGGCTTATCAGCATTATGAGCACCTAGCATTTGTTTTGGGTAGTGATTTCTCCAACACAGGGATACGTGAGGTCTCCCTCACAATATTACGCTGGCGCATTCCTAATCTGAGCTCAGGTTTCTGCCTCTCTTTGTAATGAGGAAAGAAAAAAACCTCACCACATTTGTTGTTATCATATGACCGCTTCACTGCTACAACACCGTAAATAATACTGAAACTACCCTTTCGAAGGTTTGAGCGTGCCCGTAACAGAACTTGTTATCCTTCCACTGTCTATTAGACTGTTATAGTTTAGCGTCAGCGTGACAGCGGGGGTTAAGGGAATAGCCAAGGGCGTCCGCAGAACTTTTTGCAGGGTGGTGCATACGCAGGGGGGAGGGGGGGCATTCAGCACTGGCAGCCTTTCTTTCACTGCCGTGACGTGACAGGCAAGATTAGTCAGTAGTTTGTAACGCGCGAAATGGAATGGCAAACCTGAAGGCCAGAACCTGAGTGTGCTAATCAAGCTGTGTAGCTTATCGCAACTGCATAGAAAAATATTATTCGAAATTCCAAGGGAGGGCAGCCGCCCCCCCTTGCACCCCCCTCCGGACGCCCATGGGAATAGCGTTACCGTGCCGCAAACGTTGGTTGTGGACATCGCGTTTTAGTTTAGCAAGATAGCGTTTACGTGCCCAAGCTGTGACATGTGGTGCCATCTAGCGGAGGGTGAATGCGTTAAAAAAGGGAAAAGAAAGAAAACTGAAAATGCTCGCCTGCATCCTCGCACGCAGCAATATTACTACTTTTTTTGGTAACAATAAAGCAAAAATTATGAACCACGCACCAAAAGCAAAATTTTTATCTTGCTGGTTTGTTTACACCGATCTCCTAGTTAGGCCTAGGGACGTTCAAAATGGGAAGCGATCTCAAAAACTACGCTAAGTTATCCGTAATATTCGGGCGTCGAAGCTACTTGAAGGCAAGCGAAGCCATTCTACACAGTCGCTTGCTACGAAAGAAGTGGATCCGTCCACATCAACGCTTATTCAGTTCGAAGCGGGCGTCCAAAACCGCGGCCATGTTTTACGTACACTATACGCTATCCGCCTCGTGCGCTGCTGCTTTCAGTGGTACTGGTGGCGCCACCAACGGCGGACGGTGGCGATAGGTGGATATGCGCGGCTCATAGAAGCCGTGGGCAAAGCGCCTGTTACTCTCCGTTTTACTATTCATGTTTCATTCTGGTTTGATATTTGTACTGCCGACGCTGCTCCAATAGACAACCATGCCGTCTGTTACGTCGATTGTTCTATATTATTTGTTTTAAAATGACAGGCCCGTTTTTTTTATGCGTGCGCGCGATGCACTGCGTACGTTTCTTACGTGCATGTGTCCAAGTTGTTTGCGTGATCTGTTAACACAGATGAAATAAAAATTGTTGCAGTACAAAACAGCATTCTTGTTTTATTGAACACCCCAAACAGTACAACAACAATGACTATTACGGCTGTATGCCTGCCTAAGAAACGCACAAAAGACACGTGATTTTATCTTCGCCCAACACTCGTAGCACTCAACTAGTCCAAGGAAACCAAAATCTAACTTCCTGAACGTTTTAACAGCCGTCACACAGCTGCATAATAATGCGTGAAAGTACTGTAGCAAATGACCAACAAACATTCACACAGCGTTTTTTTTGTTCACAGACCGTATTAACATATGAGAAAGTTCTAACTGCATTGCAATCACATATTTCGGAATATCTAATCACTTTCACCATTAAAGCCACAATCCTCTAACACATGCGCTTTAAATTGAGCATGGCATTACTCAGACTTATATAGGAAATGCGCACGCGTGGCATTACTCAGATTTATATAGGAAATGCGCACGCGTGTAATGTATCTCGTATGCTAGATTTTCCTTTGGTACGTACAGCTCAAAATAAAATGCGATTCTAGAAGTAATGTTCGTGGAGTAGCGAACATATAGCAGGACAACTACTTACAGCTTCACTTACCTTTGCAAAAACAGTATTCCAATTGCAATTCAATATTAACCGACGCAACAACGATAACAACGCACTTGTTGCACACAGGCGTACCAGGCTGACGCGCGAGGCCAAGCGCGGTATTTTAAGTGTAGCGCAATCGTGCGCGTACAGTACGCTAGAATATTCTGGCACAATGTCGTCAAGCTTGCAGTCACTTCAGCGGTTCCCACGATGTAGCACCAGTTGACGTCCTCGCGTCATCAAACTGCTACGACGCCGAGAGCTACGCACACAGCTGACTTGGAAAAACGCGGTCTTGCAGGAGGCCATCTTGTCCCGCACCCAACGGACAAAAGTACACAACTGAGGTATGGTGGCTAACTGAGGCGTCTGAAACATTGCCGTTGATGAGATGGCAGCTGAACGAAATCAGGGCTCATCGTCCGACGTGTGGCCACCGCCTTAAAGGGGCCCTGCAACACCTTTCTTAGTTATATTGGAATAGTCTCATTATTGACGTATGACTCTTCACGAGTCATATGCCGCAAAAATTTTTCGAATCCGTCAAGTCTAAGTGGTGTTACCAAATTATAGAGATCACGTTCCGCAGCTTTCTCCCTCAACTCAACGCCGCGAGCGCGCGGAAAGCTAGGCAGCGAGTCGAGGGAGGCAGCGCAGAGGAGCGAGGCTCCGCCCAAGAGCGCCGGCGGAGTTTTTTTCTTCATTTTTTTCTCTCTGACGTCTGGGCGCAACAACGTGGTCTGTGCCGCCACTTCCGGTCGGCTTGCGTCGTTCTCGTCGAGCGGAGCCGATCGTACTGTGTATCGCGCGTGCTTGAAAACTGCGCGTCGGTTTGGTAATGTTGGGTGTGCACCTCGAACGCCGTAGTGTTTTCATCGCTCTGCCAACCATGGAAGCAAATCTGCGCGCTCGTTTGGAACGAATGACAGCTGAGATCGGTTTCGGCCCATACTCCGATACACCGCCTCGTAAGACGGCACTGGCAGACAACCCCGAAGCGCCGCCATTACCGGACGCCAGCATTGTTATCGGAGACACGCTGCGCCCCTGCCTCGGTCGGTCGTGAGAACGTGCCGACGATGCAGTTCTCAGCTGACGAGGCAACATTCGAACGGCTGCCACTCTCAACGGCAACCGGCGATGGTCAAAAGCACAGAAATATTCACGTTTTCGGCACTGCGCATGGCGAAGAAAACGGAACCACACAACTACGAGCAGACGAGCTGTCGGTGAGACCGGAAGTGCTAATATTAATGTTTGTTCGGTGTTTTTAACGCGATAACAGAATATAAACATACATATTATCTACTTATTGAACTCAAAATTAACAACGAAAGTAATAATGAGGGTGTTATCGTGATTATAACATCAGACAATCGCGTCATATTTTGCGGACTAATACATCATTTGTCGAGAGAAGAGGGAGCGATTTTCAGCTGACTTTGAGAATTTATTGTAAATTCCAGGCCGTGCGCATCGCTATAATATTTGGCTCGCGTGTTCTCGGGAGCCTCGACTACCGATCAGCAGCGCTTTTTGAGCATGCTCGAAAAGTGTTGCAGGGCCCCTTTAACACAATATTAACGTTGCAACGTTCAAGGAAGACGCGACGAAAGCGACGAGCCCAGCCAGTCTTGTCGGGTGCGCTACAGCACAGTGCACAGCGCGCGCTCTCACGGCCACCGAAAGAAACAAAACAAAGTGGAGAGAGGGGCACCTAGGAGCATCGCGTATCGGTGGAAGCAAGAGGGAGTGTTGCGTCGTCGGTGTGGCGTATTGTCGAGAAATGACGCTAGTTTGTTTTTGCGCAACGAAATCGCAAACTTCATTCAAAATGCATGAGATCCTATGGGGGGTTGGGAGAGGGTTCAACCGCCTTAGCCGAGCGGTGGCGCCACCATACCGATGCACGAGGCGGATAACCACACAAATGCGGTAACGCTAAATCTGAAAAATAGCGTGCGTACGGTAAACGCTACGGGTCGTTTAGCGTACTGCGCATGCGCATTTCGGTCCCGCTATTCCGCTAAGCCCGCTGTTCCGCTAAAACCGCTAAACTATAACTGTCTATTGTCTAATAGCTGCAAGCACACGATGTTTATGCGGCAGCGAACATTGTGGAACGTCTGCGCTAGAGTTGCGTGCTTCTCCAGGACGAGAAGCGAAAGGTAAGTCTCACTCGAAACGATGCAGCAGCCGACGACTACGAGAGCCGTAATCCCGTTTGAATGACAAGGTACGTAACGCTGCCGTAACAAGGCGGCGGATACGCGGAAGACGCTCGAAGTGCCGCGAGAAGCGCCGTGCTCTTTGTCCAAAATTAATCATGGAGAGCCTGCAGTACATTCCGAGGAATGTAGGACCATAAATGACGCTTAATGTTTATAGACAGCCTTCGTACGGCCTCGTTACCTCACATCCGTCCGCACCACCAGTTTTCCCTGCATGTATTCAGACAGGCTTTACTTCACTTGATAAGGGGCGCACGGGCGTAAATTCCGGAAGCATTTTCAAGAGCCGGCCTGTAGCTATATAGGAAACTCCTTCCAACTGCTTATCACCGAATACATTTTGCCCCTAACTTCTGGCTGCAAACATACCACTCGGAACATTATGCTTGGTAAAGTTAAGCGCAACAGGACATAAAGGTGCGACAGACGAGTTTTTCCCGTTTATTGCGCTTAACTTTACCACGTATGCATCACAAACTGGCCCAAACTTCTACTCTTCGAAAGGAATTGTTATGCGTACAACGATAGAGCACAGGAACTAGACTTGTAAACGACTCTCTATAGGCAATGTGTGCGCCATTTACAGACAAAAAAGCACCTAGGAAAGCAAGACAGCTTACTAATTGATGAGGAAATTATATTACGAATACTTCAACTCAACTTTGTTTAAGGGTTATATGGGGAGTTGCGATTTGAGCGTTCTCGTGTCTGGCTGTTACCCGTGCCTTTGTTACGGTTATTAACGTAGTTTATGACAGTGATTAGCACAGCACGCAGATTAGTCCTTTTCTTTCTTCTTTTTTTCTGGTGGTGGTGGTGGGGAGGGTGGGAAGGGGGGGGGGGATATCCACTGAGGAGAACAAAACGCTCTGCCCTGACTTCTGAGAGAAGTTAACTCGGATGAATCACGCGACGAAGCGTTCAAGGAAGGCAAACAGCTTGAGCGATAACACTGACGAGGAAGGGAGGGCTTGCAGGTGGGTAGAGACAGAATCCCGTTGTGCTAGAAATTTACTGTAGCAGCTGGAGCGAGTTGGCAGTAGTAGTACACGACGGTCTTCATGACTGTGGTTTCATTGACTCATAAGAGACAAGCCATGCCCATTTATCTGCATTGACAAAGCTGTCACTTTGGAAGTGTGAGTTTGAAACTAAATAGAAAAAAAAGAGAGAGGAGAAGAGCTAAGGGGGGCGCCAATTTTTTTTTTATTCCAGCACCAAAACAAGGGTGTAATCGACAGCTTTAAACGTAAATCAGGCGTTTTATTCCATGCTGCTGGGTCTATTTTCACGTATACCCTTATCGATGGGAGGCTATGAAAGGTGCGGCAAACTTCGGATGCAAATTTTTCCCATATTCAAGATTTCGGGCCACAGAAGGTCGTTGAGTGACGCGCTCCATTTACGGCCAGCGAGGTCATTAGAGCACGGCCTGCCGTGAAGAACGGCCACGTCGCCTCGTCTCGGTCGACGGAAGTTCAACGCCAACATGGCTCGAGCTAACCCATCGACGATAAGGAATGCGCTTATGACGCTGGAAGCGCTACCGTGAACAATGGGGGCGTCCTCGATCGGGAGCGCTTATCCACAAGAAAATTTCATAAAAGAACATTGATTGATGTTTAACAGTCCCTCTAGTTACATTAAAGAGCCTTTACTTGCCATCGGGAAGGATGACGACGAAAGCACAAAACAATTACGCAGCTTCTTATTGTGCATTTTATTTCTCATACACTGCGAGACGTTGGTCACGTTAAGTTACATGGTTCAGATTGATGATGAAATGTATTGTTCTCTTCAAAACTAAGAAGTAGAAGAACTGTGCTTCTGTTCCCTCGGTGATTCATTTGATGAATTCTTTTTTAGAAGTGGTTTGCGCGATGGCGGGCCATCTTACCAGGTATTTCAAATATCAGGAATTCCTGAAATTTGCTCTTACGAAATATGCTAATATAGCAGATGTTTATTTTTTTATATATAAAACGGGGGTGGAGTAGGGGGAGATCGCAAACAATTGCAGCCTGTGAGTTTTTTGTATATACGGGCGTAGGATCTTATGTCGACATTCTACTACGAAGCACGACAGGTAACCTTGAAGTTAACGACAGAAAGAATAACGACAGCTGTTTTACACCAATACAGCCGCGTAACACGTGTTGCTGACCGACTATTCGTACGTGATTCGTTCGCGAGCACTTTGTATTTTCTTTCATTTTTACTGAAAGTACTCATGAAGCGTAATGAGATTTATCTGTTCAGACACTATAACTATATAACCTTAAGACCTTCCCGATAAGAATCGAGGGCCCCAAAAAAAGATTCCCCGGAAGCAACTGATTCAATTAGGAGCGCAACTCTATCGCCAGTCTTCGTCCCTCAAAGCGAACGAAGGAAGTTTGTGAAAAGCGTAAAATGGTAGAATTGACCGTCGAGGGGACAGACCAAACAGCTGCGTGGCTGCTCCTTTTCGCTGAGTGCTGCCGGTCGTCGTATCCCGCGGGAGTTATTAAATGGATGTACCCTTCTGTTCCTTCTTTGTCTTCGCCTCGCTCTCCGCAACAAACAGCCGGGCTCTAATCGGATCGAAATCCCTAATCCTCGATCGGGACAGCGGCCTGCTTAGTCGCGAAATCCGCGGGCATGGACGCCCCAAGAAGCAGAGCAGGAAGACGGGAGCAAGTACAACTGGAATTGTGTTACCGGAACGGGATTCCACGACGCACCAAGGCCAGCCACTTTTTTTTTTTTCTTCATACGTTTCATTCGTTTCTTCCCCTGACATTCATTATCATTAGTTCTTGCAGCGCTGTTCACTATGACCAAGGTCATTTAGGTGTGCCTCAGTTCCCACCTCTAATATAAATACGAATTAAATAACGCTTTTTGTTTCTTTATAAGGTGGTTCATGGAAATACACATTGTGTTCATCTCCACGACGTTGCTTACAGAAAAAAATATACGAGAAAAAATTCTGCATGGCTTTCGCTGCGTTAGTCCCTGTCTCATTCGGACCTAAAAAAAAAAAAGAACATGCAATAAATATTTTGTCTTTATTGACATATTTCAGAGTTCATTCTCTCTGTTCTGTGCAAATGTAGATAGCGTAAATAGAACGCTACTACCAGCGTTCATACTGTGTACTGCTTTTACTCGTGCTCGTGCTTTTTTCCCGTCCTAGAATCGATCATTACACCCTCGTTGGGCGCCATGTTGAATCTGTTAACGACTCTGTTTTTAAGAGATCTTCTCGACCTGTATCTACGACAGAAATTTTATGCTCGATCACGGAAATTGCCAGGCATTCTTTTCCGTTGCACATATTATTATCGGCAACACAAACGGTCAAGGGCAAAATCCCTCACGAGGCGAAAAAGAGCTTTGAGCCGTTTGTGTCCCTGAACGACAAGCCTCGCTATTGATGCCAGACACTACGGCATCACAAATTACTAGTAGCTGCTCTAGTAATCATTTCAAGCATTACTTTCGAGATGCAAGCCAGAGGAGTAATTCTCTTATTTTTGTTCCTAAGAGCTTTTCACCATTGGCTGGCCGTCTTCACGTAAAGCATCAGGGCTGGTTGTAATTTGCTCTCACAAACAAATTTAGCATGCGCGAGAATTATAGGTTGCTGATTTATTCATTCAGACCAAACATATAAAAAAGAGGCGCGTAGGCGCAACAGCCACCCGCCCGTGTATCTTGTCCTTCAGCGTGAATATCCGATACAGCAAACGTTGGACAGGTGCGCATACGGTCATTTGCATCGGCCGGAGCAGGTCTGCGCGCGAAGCACGCCGTGCGTTGCTCCGAGGAGTCAGACATTGACAACGAACAAGAGCACGTTCAAACGTGACACGCCGTAACAGAGTCAGCAATGAGAGCCGAGGGAAGCAACGAAGCAAAAACTAATCTCGGCGCTCTGATGCTCGAGAAAATCTCCTTTCTGTCACGTGCATTAATCCTCTCTCGCTCTCACTCCCCGGAGGACCGACCACTGTGGGCGCGCTCCTCATCTCAAAAGGCACTGCCGCAGCCAAGGCAAATGCACTCCAGTGTAGCGCGCGTCGCGGTCGATAACCGAGGGCCGAGCGGCGCGCCGCCAGCTTCTCCAAAGACGAAGGCCAAGCTCGGTACACCGCACGGGCACATTCTTGAGGCGCTCTCAGCTGACGTATGCTGTAGAGACCTTCCTCCCTTCCGTGCGCCACGCGGGCACTGAACAGCGACAATCCCTCAAAAGCAACGCGAACAAACGGGCCAACCGTGTATTCGTACCAACTACTTTTGCCTGCGCAAACTTCCCCGCACTAACCGCATCGCTCCGCGCATCGCTGCGTTGACATGAAATAATGCAGATTAACCTTCACGCTGATGGTGGAGGAACAAGTTCGTGCTGCGCCGTGCTCGGCCTCTCGACGCTTAGTTCCTTAGTTCAGGTCGACGGGCACCACACGTGAACTATACGCCTGGGCTGCCAGGTCGAGAATTCACAGCACGACGGCAACTACTTAATAACTCTGCCCACACTGCGAAGCAAGTGCGCAGGGCTCATTAGCTGCGGGCAGCGCTCGCGCGAAGCGTCGTTTGTTATGTGGCCCACAGTAAAAAAAAAAAAAAAAAAAGTCTACATCTTATACAGCATATACCTTACCCACGTTTTGTACAGACAACACCGAAGTCCCTTTTGATTTTTACAGCCGCAGGCTCGCCAGACTAAGTAATTCGATGCAGATACTAAACACTCCTTATAGATTGACCTTATCGTACATATGCTTGCCTCTCTTCCTTCGCAGGCACCATAAAACTTCCGCAGCTGTGAGTCAGATCGTACGTGTGGTAGTTGGTTACATAATGATAACAAAAAAAAATAATTGAAATTTTACGACAAAGGGTATTAGATATGCTTATTTCATATTGTTTTAACGTAAATAAGCCAGAGAAAAGACCGAATGAGGCACCCGCATATTTCAGACCGTAGCTCTGAAGTCAACGCACGCTTCATTTGCCGACTTCAGCGGAGTGCGGATTTCAACAGCACTGGATACGTTTACGTGAAGCTGCTTGCCGGCAGTTAAGGCGGGAGCAACCAGACGCGCGTATACAGACGTTTACTAGAAATGAAGCAACAAACTTTATGAACGTCTTTCACCAATCTTTTTACGGCGTTCCAGCCCACGCTGGTGTAAATAATATGGAGGAAAAGTCAAAGTACGTTGAGCCATAGAGTGAAATTTATTTTAAACGCCAGCCCTTTAGAGCTGCAGGTTGCGCAGTCATCGCCAAAGGCACGAAACTACGGCGCATGTGGAGAAAAAAAATGGAATGCGCGGATTTTGCTGACGTCAAGCGACACTGACCTTTCCCCCGTCAACCTTCGATCATCCTGTCGAGACTTGAAAACGCCTCCATGGGCCTTCAACGTCGTCAGACGGGGATAAAAGTCAACATGTTGGCGTGAAAAACTACATTTCCAAAATATCGTCCTCTTTTTTTCAGTAAATACTCTCAAATAGATATTAGAACATGTCCCGAATCAAAGCACCGTGAAACCCATATAGTTTTAAAAAATTTGGGCCAGCTTTAGCAGGCTGTATCAGTAGCGCCCGATGCCCTTTGACAAATTACAGCTGTCAAGGCGAAAGCGCAGGTTCCTCGCTAAAAGGTGGGTGGCATATTCCTGTATTCAATAACGAGCGCACGTGCACTGGCTCCGGGCACTCGCCGCCCACTCTATCGAGGATTTCGAAGCGACGACAATTTGAGTAAACAGAAAGAGCGGGGTGAGTACATTGGAGAGTAAAAAAACGTAAAAAAAAAGACATGGAGGCAGCCGATGGCTGGAAAGAGCTGGATGGACTCCTAACGTATCGCGTTTTCCAGCAGTGGTCGATTAAGCAGCGCTGAAAGATAGATCGCGAGGGGCGCTTTAGATACAGAACGGCGCACACAAAGAGACCAGATCTTGCCACGTATCGCCTACCGAAGCTACAGCAACGCTTGAATGCGGACGCAAGCCGACGGCCAGCCTTAAAATGCGCAAGGGCCTCGCGACCACGACGCTGAAGGACAAGCTCGAGTGGCCGAGACGAAATTATCGGTGTACCCCGTCTTGTTTCCCTCATCCTGGGTGACGCAAGAACTACACGAGGGCCAGCTGATCTTGGGCAGCCTGGTTACTGAATCTATTTTAGTGAGACAGAATGACCTGTCTCCACTCAGGCCTCAAGGATTAATAAAATCGAAATGTCACTTCTCGTCGCTGAGGCTTGCATTTTATCTCTGGAAGAAGACCAAGCATAAAAGACTGGACAACCTGGGCAGAAGTCAAGACCTCTAGTGGGCTCTTTAGATTAAAGGTGATCGGTAGAAGGCAGCCCGATATATAAATCCGCCGGTGACCTTTAGACGATGGGCAACGAATGAAATACTTAGCGGCAGCTTTATCGTTTTTCTGTCAACAAGAGAGCGCGAAAGGCAGGATTTGAGCAGCTTCTGCAAAGCACTGCTTTGCGAAGTCTGCAACTGTTGAGTTTGGCAGCAAAACACCCAAAAAACAAGAAGGACGAAACAATTTCTTGGGCCTCAAGAAGTAAAACGTTTACAATAGGGGACCGTTACGAAACTCGGAAAGATCCGTCTCAAATAAATTATTTCTCCTGTTATGCCAGGGATCGATGTCTTGTCGCTAAGGTCGAGTAGTTGCGCCATGCTTATGTTTTAATCCCACGCCACGTGAAACGTTATATCCTCTTGTCGCTTAAAAATGCCTCGGCGTTTCATAAAAAAGCACATCAGACAAATAAACGCGCGATTCGCCTTTGTTACGGGCACGAGCAACGCGCAATTTTTTTTTGAAACGGCGTTTCTACAGCGTCCCTGCTTGCTTATTCCGCTGAAGTTTCTCTCTGTCAAGCGCGTATGAGGCGTCCACTGTAAAATGCATGAAACGTCGACATTTCCTTTGGAGGTATTTTACACTCTTCAAGCGAGGCTGCCATTTTTGTGCAAACAGTGTCTTTCCCAAGAGCACGTGATGAAAAGTTCGAGTGGACGCTTATGTAGCTCATGTGGGCGTCGACAGCCAGTGCTGTCGATACAAGCCGAGGAGCATATGAAGAAAGCATCTGCGAATATCGTCCTTTCTTGGAAATTCTGCTCCTAAGCCGTTTTCTGTACTCATCTAAGAAATGGTACGCTATTGCTTTCTGTCTGTATGTACCTTTAGTGAAGGAGCGGCTTATTAGGCCAATAGATGCCGCCCACTTATTTGTGAAACTCTTTAAGTAACACATGGTGAAAGGTGCCACGTGGAAATAGATGTTCAGGCGGCGCAAATGCCAGCCATGTCTGCCAGGCTAACCCCGCCTGTTGCAATGTGATCACTACCACCACCACATCTAGCAGGATAGCGTGCACCCTGCACGTCTCAAATTTGACGCTACTCATAGAAAAGTTCAACGCAGGACAGACTCCTTGCCTGGTTTCTCTATCTGATGGTCTAAAAAACTGACTGAAGTTTATTAGCGATAGACGCGACGAAAACAAATTAGAACCAACGCAAACAGAGCGCGATTGCAAAATCAGGACACTGGTGGATTTGTGCGGACCCAATGGCCTTCTCTGCCTCTTCCAACAAGGGCACGACGTGCTGTCTTCAGAGCACGCAAGCCAGCTGCATTCGCTCGTCGGGGGTCAGTCTGTGAAGCGCGCGGGCAGGCTGCCGCCGGTACAAGCAGGTGTACAGAAATAGCTCGGTACGTGCCGCGCGCGCGCACTTGGAACGCAAGGAATCACCGAAACGAAAGCAATCGACGGAGGTGGCAACGTGACGAACTGCAGGCGACTCTCAGCGAGGAGTCTCTCAACGCTACATCGAGTGGCTCACAATGAAAAAAAACCACCGTACGAAGGCTTCGCGCACAAGAATGACAACTCAACAAGAGGGCGAATAACACGGCCACCCGACAAAGCGCTCAATCCTTTCTCCTCCCCCACACCCCCTACGGCGCCTGCGGCCCGGCTGTATGGAGTCAGCCTCTTCCACACGCAACAAACGTGTCCATGGAACAAAATAGGCTTAGGAAGATGAAGTCAGACATTATTTTCGGCCCTTGAAGGAGGGCGTAGATGTGTATGACTTTTGAACAGACAGGATGGGGACTTTTGCGCATGTCCAACCATGCTTACAAAGAGGGAAGAGGTTTACGACGACCGAAAGGGTTTCGTTTCATCCATTCGTTACGTACAAGACTATATAAAAATGATGAGAAAAAACTCTTGTGAATCATTTATTTTGCTTTATTTCATAGTATTGCCCTAGTGCTATCAGTACAAGGTTCAATGTCATGGAGGACGCAAAAAAAAATAATAGACTGTATCACAGTCTGAATTGGCCTCTGGAAGCAGGCGCAAGGTACAACGAGGCTCAATGCTGAAAGCTACCTCTACAAAATCCATGGCTGAGAGCAAATGCAACCAACAAACGATTGATGCCCGCACCGGTCGGCCGAGTTCTCGGTTCTCACTGTGCTGGAAAAGCTACCGCTGGATTTTTCAATGCACGGAGGCTTTAGATGAATCTATATTTACAGCACCAACACCAGGGATGGGTGATTCGCCACGTAGACTGCCCATCCGACAGCGGATCACCTATACTAAGTCTGAACCAACACTGACGATGGCTCTGCCAGAGCACAAAAAGCTCACGTGAGCTTCTTACGTGTGTTGCGTGTCCTCCACTGAGAGCAAACATCTTTTGCAGCGCAGTGAAGTCTCTAAAACTGTAATTCGATTTTCAGCAGTTGACTGGAGACGTGCCGTACCTGACGGCACTGCTCAGCGCATCATCTTCATGAGGCTTCATGATGGCGCGAACTTGCTTTGCCTAAAACGGCGACAACAGTCGCCGCTCCTGCCCGTATATGCTGTCGCCGTCAGTATATGTTTCTTCCTTGGCTGCCCCAGCTCGGTGTAAGTGCTAGTTTAATCTCACTAACAGACGTGTTTCTACACTGGCGCCAACGGTTTCGAAGTATGATATGCTACTTACGCGTTCCGTTAAGCCCCATTCCATCATCCGGACGATGGGAATCGCAGGGGAGTCCAAGCTTACCGATGAGGTGCATCTGCGATGAGGTGCATCGCAAGTAGCATATCATACTATACGTCATCGCCTAAGTACACCGACTATATTGCCTGTGACGCTGCCCAACTACCCAGCAGCAACTCCCTTAGAACGTATATATGCAAGCCTTCTCATCCGGACGTACATCTCCGAAAATAATACGAACCTCCACCCTGCTCACAGGCCCCGCCACGGTGGTCTAGTGGTTATGGCGCTCGACTGCTTACCCGAAGGTCGCGGGATCGAATCCCGGCCGCGGGGACTGCATTTTCGATGAAGGCGAAAACGTTTGAGGCCCGTGTACTTAGATTTAGGTGCACGTTAAAGGACTCCAGGTGGTCGAAATTTCCGGAGCCCTCCACTAGGGCGTCTCTCATAATCATATCGTGGTTTTGGGACGTTAAACCCCAGATATTATTATTATTACCCTGCTCACAGAAAACGCGTGACACAGACCTGTCGGTTATTATCGTCGCGACGGCAATGTACGTGCTGGGTTGCGCAATCTCCTTGTCGTGCGCTAAGAGACATATCAGCACAAATTAGAACCCTCAGACTCTTTCCGTCAGATGTGACAATGTGACTGTGCTTTAGCAGGATGGATGGATGTATGAAATGAACTTTATTTGGTCCTGGAGAACCCCGATCAGAGAACCCCTGAAGGGGGGTCCGCCGCAGTTGCTGGCCGCGCCCACGCCGGTACTGGAAGACCGTGCAGTAGCGTTGCCACGCAGTCCCGTTGGCTGCGAGACAAGGTTACAATTTTTTTGTTATCTTTCCCTCTACTCACGATAATACTGCTATCTGATGATCACGCACTGAGGTAGAAAGCTTCCTCTCCTTACGTTCAAAATAAAACTAAATTTCTTAGACTTATTCCAATCATATGACTAATTTCTTCAATGAAGCGCCACCACGACCTAGAGAACGAGGACTCAAGACGGTGGGCATGAAATTTGCAGACAGACAGAGACGTTGCGTGCCTGTCTTCACATTATTCTTGAGCGCCCAAACAAGGTCACGACACGAATGATGTCGTGACCCCACTTTCTACTACGTTCAATCATAGAGAACGCCCCACTCGAAATCAAGCGCGAACGACATCGGGCCCCGTGTCTTGTACTGCGCAAATATCCCGCTTCTTCTATAAAAAAAAGACTAAAAAAAATGTCTGGCGAGGTGCCCACGCGGGCGAAGAGCACCGATACGGGAAGCAACTTACAAAGGTTCCTCCAAAATGCGCCTACAATAAATAGAGGAAAACAAATGCGGCAGGGTGGATGGGGAGTGCTTGTTATCGGAGGCACCGGAGCAGGCGGTACAACACGGTACTACAATGGACCGAACAGCGGTGATCTTCAAAAACAGCGGTCTCATGCACCGTACGCATTTCCAGAAGAGCGGAGGAGGTACAGCGGAGAGTTTGAGGAGGCACCTGCGCGCGAAAACAAACGGTAAACAAATAAGCAAACGAATGGAGATATGAAAATCGCCGGGAATCGAAATCGCTCTCCAGCAAAACAAGGCCTGGGCGGGGTTTTTATAGTCATTGACTCATGGAGGTCGCGACGCAAAAGGCGGGCGTGCTTCTTGTGTGTTCGACAAGGTGTTCGCGGCGCGCCGCATCACTCTTCGTCGACGGTATCGACGAGAGAAGAAAAATGGACGACCGTTGAAAGGACGCAGTCGCCAGATATCTGGATTTCGTTTTCTTGGAAAAAAGGATGCTCTTGTCTCCGCTTCGTCCGAAAAGAGAGCCCGTAAGGCTACGACGCGCACTTTTCTCATTCCATCTAATGTAAGACAGCGTGAGAAATCGAAAGGTCCAAAGGAGCCATTCAGTTTAGCGTGATGTCATTATTCATTTTTTCGCACACTCCAATCAAGACAAACTCCTTGCGTCGCCGCTAACGCTTCGGTCCTTTATGTTTATCAGCTTGTTAACGTAAAAAAAAGCATGAAAGTTTAACGTGACATCATTGTGAACTCGGTAATGGAAGCGAATCTTGCTTGAACGTACAAATGCAGTCTACATGCTACATGACAGAGCATGATCCATTTCGTTTTGATTACGAAGGCGTTACATGTAAGTGTCGGCAAGATTCGATAAACAACACAATGCTCACTTGTAAAGATTTGGTAACAAGACTGCGACTTGGAGTTTCTTTGCGCGACATGGATCCTAACAAATTCACGCTAATCGTGCGGCTAAATGTGCAAAGAAATTCCTATGGCTTTTATAATAATATCTGGGGTTTAACGTCCCAAAACCACAATATGATTATGAGAGACGCCGTAGTGGAGGGCTCCGGAAATTTCGACCACCTGGGGTTCTTTAACGTGCACCTAAATCTAAGTACACAGGCCTCAAACATTTTCGCCTCCATTTCCTATGGCTTTTCTGTCATTGAGTGTAAATGTGAGGCGTCGCCGCATTCCTAGCTAGCGCTCTTAAAGGGGAACTCCGGCGATTTTTCAATATTCACCGATTTCAATTAAACTTTCAACATATGTTCTCTTTGGTACCCCGATGATATGTGCCAAATTATACGACCGTAAGTCATTTAGTTTGTTTTTTAGAAAACGCATTTTAAATATTGGTAGCCAATTCCAGAATCACGCGTGTTAACGCGGGCCACCCTGTGTATGTGACGTAACGTGCCTACTCTTTTCCACCGCCGCCTCGACCAGCAGACGGTTGCAGCGCGCGTTCTCTTCTACGAGGCGACGACGATGCGAGCAAAGTTGTTCGGTTTTGTTAGCTGCATAGCGTGTTAATCGTCGTTGACATCGGGTCTTACAGTAAGCACGCACAATATTGAGTAACGAGGAGATCGATGCGGGGCACGTCAGCTACTTCACGCGCCGGCGGGTCGAAATCAAAATGCGATGCTTCCGCGCTCAGATAGTAGCTGCAATCATCGCCTAACGCGTCACTGGTAAGTTCAGACGGGCTGGCACAGCTTGATTCCGCGTCGGATGACATCACCGGCTTGCTTTTCGCGTGATAGAAAAAGCACGTGGCTATGTTTACACCCTGGCCAGCCGTGGCGGCGTGTAGGGTATATCGTGACGTCATCGCATACCCACCACGGTGCAGCTCACTTTTTCGGTTTCGACTCACCGTTTACTGCTTATTTAAAATCATTGACGAGTCTCTCAGCGAAATGAACCACCCTAGCTGTTACAGGATTGTTAATACTATTTGAAAACGGCAATATTTCAATATATTCGAAAATGCACCGGAGTTCCCCTTTAATGATTTCAACACGGACATCCGCCCCGACGTGTCGGATCAGGAACCACGCGGGTATATGTTGATACCGGACGTACTAGCTTGCTCTGCTACGTTGGCAAGAGTTCTTGCGGTAAACTTGATCGCTTCTCGCACGAACGCGATCCTTTTGCGACCACCCGAGAGCGCACATGACTTTACGCAATCTTCCTGGTGTCATTGAAACATTTTCCGCGCAAGTCTCATCACGTTGGGCGCCTTAATGCATGGCATCGACGCGCCTCCACAGTGTTAGGTGGCGCTGGAAGCGTTAACGTGCTTTGCAGAAGTCGTTTGCAGACAGACACCAAATGACCATTAGTGCGGAATAATTAGGGACCAGTGATGACGTTTTAAGCGAGAAAACTACTCTCCGGCAAATACCAACACGAGCTCGGAAAGACTAATCGGTCCCCAAAATGTCTGGCGTAAGTCAGGAACATCTACTAGCGAATGCAATAGTCGTATACGAGCCCGATGAGAACTTCTGTTAGCTGAGAAAATTGGGGGGGCCCCACTACTCTGCTCCTCGTCCGCTCTGCTCTCCTAACATCGCTGGTATATAAATGAAAACGAATGGCCCAGTGATGTTACAGATGCTAGGCTGCCTGCGAATAGAACCGTATTCTCTCGCGCAGGTAATGTAAGGTTGAAGTTTTCCCGCAAGGAAAGAGGCGGGAAACGACAAGGGCTGCCACTTCTTTGGTGGCCTTCTATAAGAGCAGTGTCCCGAAAGCGCGCGCGCTTCGCAGTGCAGAATTGACGGCTCAAATTGAGAGCGAGCACCCTTTTCGCCGAGGCCCTCCGCAAATTGATGAAGCACCAAACTCGAAATTCAGGCGGCGACGGCCCACGCGCGGCCTGTGACAAGCCAGAAATCGAGTTTCGTGCGCGCCCGCTCGCGTGGCATGTCAGGTTACGGAGTCGGAATCTAAAGCCGCGGCCGCGCGTCGCCGTCGTTTTCGTATTTCGCCCCGATCTGTGAAAATCGAAAACAAGGAAGGCGCCCGGCTTCGGAAGAAAGTGCCGAAGCGCGAGGCATCGCAGCTCAAGGAACGGAGAAAACGACGCCGTTTATGCGGTGCGCGTGATCCGGCGCGCAGCACGCGGTCGCGCCTCGACAATCGCTTTGGCGGAAAGAGGAGGCCGTTAAAATCGACGCCTTCCATAATGCATGAAGTGGAAACAGAGTCGGCCGCCGATGGCACAGCGAGGACGACCATCGGGCGTAGAACCATTCATAATGCATGAAGGGCATCGTGCACTCTGGACCCCACCAACAACTCGGTGCCAGGGGCTTCGTCCATAGGCCAACGCACGGGACACAAAGAGCCAACGTGGCTGATGGAATGTAGCGAACCGCGGTGGCACAAGTCGCGTCCAACTTTTTGGCACCGTAACCAGTCTCGTGCCGCAGGTTTTGTAATGCGCTCTCAGCTCGTAGGGCTCGGGTCCACCTATCGAAGCGGCCCAGATACGGTGTGACCTAGCTCTTCCTACAAGCATTCTGCCTTTACGCATACAATTACTGTGCTTGGAAATGTTCAAACTGTTCTATTTCTGTCAGCGCGTATACTCTATCGTTTCAGGCATTCCAGTGAAGCTATAAATGCTCTTTTTTTTCTGTTTTCACAGTGTGGTACTCGTCTCGGCCGCACAGCATTCTCAGAGGGTAAAATATTGCAAAATATTGTTCATCACACTATAGCGTATCGCAACTCCTTCGATGCGGTACGCCAGCGTTAAGGTGCACCACGCCAGGTGACTTACCTATGTCAGCTTGCTTTCATCTGCCTTCCTTACTATGTATTTGTTTCTTTCTTTCGTATTACCGCCATTTACATGGCTGCGACGCTCTATAAATGCGATGCGGCGCCCCACTGTCGCGTTGATGCATCTAAGCGCGGCTATAACGCATACGAGATGGAGCGGTGCGCATGGTGTTGTTCGAGGTCATAGATGTCTTGGTGAAATGACGAGCCATGGAATAACATCGACCCGCAAGGAAACTTCGTCACGGCACGCCATGTATACGTACAGCTTGATGTTAAAACCGAGCAAAATAGGGAACAACGATTGCATTGCCTGTCAGCGTCAAAGAACGAACACGCGCACTTTTACTATAAACTGATAGAAAGCGCAAGAACTCGCAAGCGCAGACGCATTTCCGAAAACGCACTTCTACAAGAACTAATCCGGTAAGACATAAGGGGAAGTTCCTCGATGTGTGCCAGAGCCCAGAGCGTGTATACGGAAGAACTGTACAGAACACGTAATTGAAAAAGCAAATTTTAAGAGCGAAATATAATAGCATTGATTGTCTAAAAAAATGAATTTATAACCTTACGGGAAATCGGCGGTTGAATTGTAGATCCCGAGACCTGAACATGGCATGCAGTGCGTGCTCTCTCGTTTAAAAGCTCCGAGCACGAACCCCAACGGCTTCAAACTCTAAAGAGTGCGTCAGACTATGCAGCGCTGCTTTGAGTTCACTAGGCTCTCCGTGAGTCTTTCAGGTTTCAGAGGACAAGCAGAGCAAAAGAACTCCTCGCGGCCTAAAATTCCCGTGTACTGTCAATGTCGAACCAGAACGCTGCAGAGAAAGGCACGGTACGACGAAGCTAGGGCAAACAAATACGAAGCGTAGGGACATGCAAGGGCAGGACAAGCCCACTCTCTTGCCTATGTGCATGGTTTTCAATGTTCCCTGCTCACAATGTGCAACGCCACTAATGCATTGTAGCGACATGTATAGCTCAGTTATTTATAAACTCGCGATGCTGTCGCCACACTGATTAAAAAAAATGCTAAGACGAAATTGGCTACATCAGGCTTCGGACGAAAATGACAGGCTGAAACCTAGCGAGAACATACTGGGTGCTGCTGTCTATTTGGTTGATAGATCCCTCGGCGGTTGCATTTGCGGATGCACTTGCTAATGTTATATGTGAATAGAATAGACGCACCCGCCAAACAGCATTATGAAATCCCTTTATGGTGACCGACAAAGTATATATGTATAGTGCCGTTAAGAGTCTTGCTGGATAAGCTTGGATTAAGTCCTTGCATAAAACGTGGACATAGAACGTTGATTCACAGGTATTTTTAAAGTACAACAAACGCGCGCTTTTCGTCGTTTGTAGTTATGAAGCCGATAAGCGCTGAACATATTGCAGGTATACATATAAATACAAAAGAAAAGGTTTTCCGTACGCGACATATTAGTCAGTCAACTCGCGTCGGTAGATCGCGTCGACTAATCTTTATTTTCGGGAGAAATCGAACACGCGCAGCCTTTTTTTTTTCTGGCGCTCAAATATGTTGTGCGCAGATGGTGGGATTAGGTTAGAAAACACTGTGTCGGCATGATGTCCTTGATTAAGTACTGCAGGTCATCTTGCGCTTCATGAGGCGCCAAAACTGATTGAAAGAGCACTGCGCAAAGAGCACGGCGAGCATCGCATTCTGCGGCGCGCGGCGCCATGCGACGTTACGAAGCGAGAATTCCCGCGAATTAGAGAACGGCCTGCTTGCCTCTTCTGATGCTGGTGAGTAATAAGACTGTGTCTGTAATTGTCTAAGTGTGACCGCTTGTGCTCTGTTTAGTCTACTGTGAGGGGGTGGAAACTCTCTCCTCCCCAAATAGTCATCATCATCAGCCTGTCTACGCCCACTGCAGGGCAAAGGCCTCTCCCATGTTCCGCCAATCCACTCCCATGTTCCACATGGGAGTGGATCCACTCCCATGTTCCACAGCCACTATAGTCCTTCATAAAGAAAGCAACAGAATCCCAATAAAGAAGGGCGTACGACAGGGAGACACGATCTCTCCAATGCTATTCACCGCGTGTTTACAGGAGGTTTTCAGGGCCCTAGATTGGGAAGAATTAGGGATAAGAGTTAATGGAGAGTATCTCAGTAACCTGCGATTCGCTGATGACATTGCATTGATGAGTAACGCGGGAGACGAATTACAGCTCATGATTACTAAACTGGATAAAGAAAGTAGAAGAGTAGGTCTGAAAATTAATATGCATAAAACTAAAGTAATGTGGAACAATCTTGGCAGAGAACAGCGCTTTGCGATAGGTGGCGAGACGCTGGAAGTTGTAAAGGAGTACGTCTACTTAGGACAGGTAGTAACCGCGGAGCCGAACCATGAGAGTGAAATAACTAGAAGAATAAGGATGGGATGGGGCTCATTCGGCAAGCACTATCAAATCATGAATGGTAGTCTACCACTATCTCTCAAGAGGAAGGTATATAACAGCTGCATCTTACCGGTACTTACCTACGGAGCAGAAACCTGGAGACTTACAAAGAGGGTTCAACTTAAATTGAGGACGACGCAGCGAGCGATGGAAAGGAAAATGATAGGTGTAACCTTAAGAGACAGGAAGAAAGCAGAGTGGGTCAGGGAACAAACGGGGGTTAAGGATATCATAGTTGAAATTAAGAAGAAGAAATGGATATGGGCCGGCCACGTAGCACGTCGGCAGGATAACCGGTGGTCATTAAGGGTAACTGACTGGATTCCAAGAGATGGCAAACGCGTGAGGGGGAGACAAAAAATTAGGTGGGTAGATGAGATTAAGAAGTTTGCAGGTATAACGTGGCAGCAGAAAGCACAGGACCGGGTTGATTGGCGGAACATGGGAGAGGCCCCAAATAGTAATGTTTAGTAATTTCATTATATGTCGTGGGCGTATCCCGTTGTCAAAAGCATGGTACGATATAAAAGATATGGATGCTGTTTGCAAGGCATGCAAGAAAGAAGTATGCACACTTGAGCATATGCTCTGGGAGTGTGGGTCGCTTGGCCCTGGCATTTCCCGGGAACGGTTTACAGGGATGATAAAGTCTCACGACCATATTCCCCAAGTCCTGGCTGTCCAGTACGCCCATAACAGGGCTGGGAGGCTTGACCTCCCAGTCCCGACGTGGGATTAGCCAGGCAGGTGGCAACACCCTGTACAGGACGTATAAATAAAGTTATTTCCATCCATCCATCCTCTTCTGATGCATCGGATGTTTATCGTGCAATGGGCCATATTCGTGACTGTTGACTAAGAAGAATCCCCTTCGAAATGGGGCCCGCCAACCGCCTATGCGTTCAGCCGTGCGCAGAGCATGGCTCAGCCACCACGGCCGTGCTGTAGCTAGCCGCACACCTGCTCCCTTCAATACGACGCGCATGCAACTACCAGTCTTAGCTCATCCTCACACGGTTTCCCTCACACTGACAGCGTACCGCATGCATTAAGCAATAGGATTTTCACGCACTTGGGCTTTACACGAAACAGCACGCTAACGGCCAAAAGTTGCCTGGGGCACCCCCATAACTAGTATTCCAGCAAACCACACTGCAACATCAAACACAGATTGTACGCGCTTGCCCTTGCGTCTACGGAGAAAATAGCGCTGCAGCAACAAACACAAGTGCTCCTTATTACCCACTTGTTACCCACGCACATCAGCAAAACCATTAGCTTAACAGCTTGCTTGATTGTTATTTTTTGTCGCAAAAACTTGGCCAACTAACGACCAGGGGAGAAACTGGAGCTCCTGGGCAATTCAAGTTTACCCGTTGACATAGCAGTCGTGCATAAGAACATTGTTTGGGAAAGGTAGTCCTGTCGAAAGAAAGAAAGAAAGAAAGAAAGAAAGAAAGAAAGAAAGAAAGAAAGAAAGAAAGAAAGAAAGAAAGAAAGAAAGAAAGAAAGAAAGAAAGAAAGAAAGAAAGAAAGAAAGAAAGAAAGAAAGAAAGATCCAGAACGATAATTTATATGTGAAGATAGAAGCTAAGATTGGCACTACAATTTATTATTAATAAAAGTCTCCATCAGGATAAAGTTCCTTCAAAGCAAGAACGCGCACACGGGCATGGAAGGACTACAAAAGTATGCAGCCGTATTAGCAGTCATCTATTATATGCATATTTAGGATGCCACCTTTTCTTTTTTTCACTGAAATCTGTTGCCATACGCCCACAAGCGTCATGCATTTTTCGTTGGACCAATCCCGTTCCATCGAATCGAGTCCCTGACAAAGCAGTGACGGCCCCCTCGCAACCACTCGGCAGACACTTCTGGCGACTCAATGCGCTCTCGAAGCCCACAGCGCTTTCCATGTGCGGCACAGTTAAAAAAAAAAAATCTGGAACGTGAACGTCATTCCTATAGCCGCGTACCTACCGCGTGGGTGCCGCCGCTTGCCAGCCAACAACGCCCCATCGTCGTCGAGCAAAGTCTTTCCCGTCGGTGCCGGAATGAATCACGATGCCATTCTGCGCTGTTTATACTGCTCGGCGGTAGAAAGCGCGCCTCGAGGCATTTTCGCCGCTTGGGGAGGAAAGGAGCGCGCACAATGCACCACGAACGGATGGCGCGAAACGCGGCGGCCCAAAAGCTGCCGCTCGGGAGAAAGCGACGACAGCCGGGCTGCGCCAATGAGCGATATATTGCTTCGGCGACGACGAACTACTTTTATGCCTCGCTTGTTTTCCTCTCGCGCGGGCCGGAGGAAAATCGACGAAAGTCCTCTGAACTGAAGGTGTCCGCCGCTTCAATTCAGCGTCGCGCGCATTATTCGGACACCAACCCCCCCCCCTCCTTCCCCGCTATCTCTCTCTCTCTATTAGAGCACGCACGTACAAACACAAAAGCGCGGAACATATACGCCGCACATTCCCCGCTGCGTACTTCTGGCGAGATTCGATCACAACACAAGCAAGTGAATGACGGTGCGAACGACATCTCTCTCCTTCTTTTTTTCTGCTCGTGAAGGCGAGAAGGAACAGGAGGAGAAATGGAAGTCCACCAAGAATGTAGGAGAAAATAGGAACTCCAGTGAACCACGTGTGTATATTGGCAAGAGGTGTATTGACTCGGGAATCGAGATTATACGTCGCAGAACCTAATAGGTTAGAGACGAGTGGCGATTGCGGGAGCTGCCGTGTGCCCGGCATTGTTATACGTTTCACTTGAGCTGTTCCGTAAAATGAAACCAAAATCAACAGTTCCTTACGCACTCTATACTTGCATTGTGCTCGCTAGGTTGTTGTCTTCGCTGAACAACTGATACAGCAGCAGGCGTCGATTGATCTCGAGGCGCGCTATTCGCTGTTTTCGCGAAAGGCATGGAAAACTACATCTTTCTTCTTTAACAACTTTTCACCCTAAGTTGCGAAAAATATTTCTTTATTGCAATTTCAGCTGGAGCGGAGCTTCGTCATACTCCATCCAATCTCGCCTAAAATCAGCCGACTACTCCCATACCTGGGTGTTGTGAATATTGCGAATATTCCCACAGGAAGAAATTAACAAGACTTGCCGAACTAAGCTCGCAACAGTATTCTCTCCTAACTGTATTTTAACCCAGTTGGCTGGCTGCCTTCGCTAATTATATGCCCTATATCATGGCTTGCAGGCCATCCTGGACCATACTCACGATAATCACTTGCACATTGCTCGTAAGAGAAAGTTCTGTCCAATCCCTATACTAGACATGTCAGCCAATACTCTACAGGCCTCGCAGATGCCATTGAGCAGGGTAAAAGCTGTGGGTTAGAACAATGCATTGCTAGCAGTGCTTGATAGCACACGCACTCGCTCGCTCACTCTCTCTCTCTCTCTCTCTCTCTCTCTCTCTCTCTCTCTCTATATATATATATATATATATATATATATATATATATATATATATATATATATATATATATATATATATATATATAGAAATCAAGCACGTAGGAAAATTCGCACAGAAAGGACCGGCCTTCGGCGGAGTGACGTACACATGCAACGGTGACATAATATAAAACGAACAATGGCGCATGTGTGAACAGGACGCATGTGTGAAAGCGCACGTGTGAACAGGACGCGTGATAGGACAAGAAAAATGCAATACGCGCGTGCGCACTTGCGCAGTAAAAAGAAAAATAAAAAATCTGAAGCCACAATACATATGTGTCACCGGCACAAACATTATCAATAACACGTACAACTGAGAGCAGATTATCGATAAACATTTTCTCATGATCCCCCGAAAACCAAAATGCAAAAGGGAAACTGATCTATCGGAGCAGCAATATCAGGGAAAGTCAAGAGCATTTTGTAAACTAAATGGATAGAGAGGAAAGATCGCCAGCACTTTCATTGATACCTCAAGTAACGGCTTTAAATTTATAGATTAAATACGATTCTCGAAGCTCTCTATTTCGTGGTGGGAACGAAAACCAGATTGAAGGATTGAAGCGGTAAATTTATCAAATGAGTGGCCTGGAATGCGCACGTGTTTTGATAGCAGAAGGTTAGGAATAGTGGCAGCATGACGCTTATGGTTGTTAATTCGGTATCTGAAGGGCGTTTCGGTTTGTTCAATGTACTTAAATTTGCAGACAGAACATTCGAGCAAAGAGATGCAGTTGCAAGTGTAACACGTGAAATTACCTTGAATTTTATAGAAGAAATTGAAAGCAGTGCTCTTAGCAATGTGTGACGTCGTCATATGCGCGCAAACCTTGAATCGTGGTTTCTTGCAAGGTCGACAACCCACATTATCGGGAACCCTCGTCTTAGATGAAGTTAGGATGTCATGCAGATTGCGAGACCGTCTGATGACTACCCGAGGTGGCTCTGGAAAGATTACCGTAAGATGATCACTCTGCGCAAGTATGCTGAAATTTCTTTTTTTTTTATTGAAGAAACGTTCGGCGCCGATGCTGAGTGTGCTAGGACCAGATTACTGTGTGCCTGAACGGATGGTTGGTTTTTAGCGCCGAACAAATCATTGCGATTCAGCGCATCGGCTCTTTTCAGGATTTTAAGAATATATATGCTACGCTTATGACTGTTACTCGACGACACAACGAAACTAATTTATGTTGTAGTCATCCCTATATAAATATAGTGCGCGCAGTGCCTTCCGGACTCGACAGAGACAGGTCGTCCAGGTGATCTCAGATGATGCAGGTGGGTCCGATTAAGGAAAATTGGTAAGGATGCCATAGAAAAACTTACACGCTTAGAATCATCCCGCATGGCCCTCTAATACTGCGCCGTACGTCGCTGGTTCGGCGCACTGAGCGGCGCAATTACCATTAACCCAGTACGAGGGGATTGGGCGAGACAGGGAGAGAGAAAAATCGTAGCCCTCATCGGCGAAGTGCCGCTCAGGTACACCACGCTCCGTAGCAGCAGCGTCCTGTGCAGCTTGTTTACGTTTAACGAGGCGAACATGCATGGCTGCATGACCACGAGCCTAGGGTAAGAGAATGGGAAATGCCCCTTCCTCCCGATGAGGCCACATTAAAATAGCATCGGTTTTTTTTTTTTCAGCAGGCTCAAAGCGGACCCGCTGTCTCGCTGCGAGCTCGATCAGCCGCCCTCACCCACGGCTCGCAGGCACAGCTATGAGCAGACGCAATAAACATCGTTACGCCGAGCCCGCTTCATGCGGCCGCAGCGAAAGCGTTGCCTGGGAAGCGCGCATCGGGGGCAGCCTGCGCGAGTGCCGCAAATATTTACACGCCACGGCTCTGAGGAGGAGCCGCGGGGACGCCGGGATACACGCCGCACTCCGGGCAGCCCAGTGGCCGGCATTGTATACATCGTGGACCTCTGCATCATCCGTTGATGGGGATCTCGGTGCGGAATGGACCTGCGCACGTGCCAGGGATGATGAGTCGGAAGGTGCGGGCCATTTCCGCGTAACTGGGCCGACCGCCGCAATTGGAGCAGCGCGGCGCGCGATGCGCTTGTCATCCGCGCGGCGTTTATCGCGAGAGTCACGCTATATATGTTTACCAAGGCCGGTGCAGGCGCATTAAGGAGAGAGCTCGTTCGAAGATCCATTCTATGCGCGGCTGAAACGTGGCACGAGAAGAGGCACGCGTAGCGCACCGATTTTGCACGAAACATCACGGATGGACTTTCGGAAAATCTATCACTTTATATTATCGCGTACAGTTACCGACGTTGAACCAGAGGCAGGACTTCACGGGTCCTGAAACGCAGGACTGTATTTATTTCATGAAGAATATGAACATTGTATGAAGGAGTGGTATTGGCATTTGAAAACATCGCACAACTACCCGCCCATATCCATGTACCCACAGACCAAAATCTTCCTTTCAGCGTGTCAGCAACGCAAAACAAACGATGCCCACCAGCATAGCTCGCGAGCGTAGCAAATATTTCTCACGCTGTGACTGCAGAAACGACAGATTTTGTTCCGAGGTTTTGGCACATGTGCAATATAATTTATGTAGAGCAGTAACCGCGTTCAATGTTCTGCGGAAAACAAAAAAAAAGAAATTTGTAAGAAAATAGCATGACTAATAATAATTCAACTGAGCATCATGACCTTATCCGTTACAAATAAGTTACAATAAGTCTAATCCACAGATGGAAATATTACTGCCAGAAAGGCCACGGAGAAGTCACGAGGACGGTGAATAAATGGTATGGGGGTAGTGGACAATAGAGGTTAAGCTGTTGTTGTCTAAGAAAACTAGCTCAAAACCCACGAGATAGATTGGCCACACTGTATTTAGTAAAGGAAAATGTATGAAAAAAGTAAATGAAGCAATAGTAAACCCCAATATGAAAATAAAAAGAAAGGATGAAATGTGGTGCAAATGAATCGAATTTAGAAAATTGTCATCGAAGTAGAAACAAGCTGTGTTCGCCGGAAGAGTCATCACTTCGTCTTCAATGTTAGTGAGAAAGGTAAAGGCTGCCCTCGAGTAAACAGTATTTCCTAACTGTTTCGTCTGTAGGATTTGTTACTGTAAATGATCACGATTCCTGATCATGCATAATAAGCACACCTAAGCCCTTACTCAGAATATGCACAGATTCACGCTAGTGCACACTCCGTATAGTGGGCTCACCTCAAAGCATGCACGTAGAGAGACGTGTTACAAAACACTACAAGTCAACATTTTGTTCTTTCGTCGTCTTAACGCTGCCCATCTTTCCATCTGTGCCTGAAGCACTTGTACAAACCCCGTGAGTGTGATCTCAAATTGAGTTGGTATCCATGGCTCCGGCTGCAAAGTACAAAAATTCGCGCACTTCTCTCGCCCACGAAGTAAGGAATTGAAGAACTGCCTAAGCATTGGGAACTTCCCTCTGGGTAAGTCATGAGAGACCCATCTATCAAAGCCCTTCCAACTCGTTCCTCACCAAAAATTTATTTATACTTTAATTACAAGAGTAACAGGCATTCGGTGTAGAGGTTGCACAACAAATACGCTGTCAATCTTGTTGCCACATGTCGCGACCGATGCGTAGTGAACGAACAAAACAGAATTGTGCATTACGGGTAGAGATTATGAGAACGAGAAGCAGGGACCCTCTGAACGAACCTGCGTCCGCCCACATAAGCCCACTACAGAAGTGGCCTCGGCATGGATCTTATGGATAAGAATGCCCAGGGTTGGTTGGCGCCGTGCAGTGGATGCTGCCGCACAGGCTTAGAGTCAGTAGGCGTGCCGACGGAGTTCAGACTTCTGCAGTCTTTGTCTTGCGACTGCGGTGGCACTGGTCCCTGTGCGAGCGCTTAATTCGTCGGCCGCCATTGGTGGAGGATCAGGATGGGGTGAGCTTGCAGGACCCGCGCTTTGGTCTGGCACTGGTTGTTAAGCACTGGCGCTTAGCGGCTAACATGCAACATACACCGCGCTGGCGTCGGAAGCATGGGTCCTACAGCATTAGACGTACTCGGCGAGTTTAATTAGCCTAGGATTGGACCCACGCACAAGCCAGTAATTTCTCGTTAACCTGCAGCACGGTCTAGTGATAAGTTACCACACTGATGTGAGGCCTTCCAATAGTAAACCGATAGCGAAGGTCGGTGCTGTAAGCTTCTTCCACTCGTGCAGACTAAGCTTACGCATCTGCGAAGCATCTATTTTCCGCAAACAAATTGGGAAGCTGGTTTCCTGTTTTTTTTCGAAGTTCGTCATGTAAGGAGAGACGCATTAAAGAAGGAGCAAATATAGCCATTACATTAGTACGCGTTACATCTCTTGGAGTCAACAGATAACGATGCCAACGAAAAGATAATGGACGTTATTTGTAAGTTTTAAGTGAAGTGCAGTACGTATCCGAGAAAAGTGGATGAACGAACAACTTACCGCCAGCACGGACGAAACCCAGATTACGCGTCCGATGCACTTCCAGTTGTGTTGCGGCGGCCGCCATTCAATTGCCGTCCACTTGGGTATTCACACAACCCTGGGAGTGTTAGCTTCAATTGTGGCCATTCGTCCGCCTTCATTTATCTTTATTTCATAATTGCTACACTTAAATCTGAAACAACTAGTAACATCCCCAAGGCTTTGCTTATAATTTTTACCAGTTGGCTGCACATGAGCGTGTCTAACGCTAATGGGTGCCTCTATCTATCTCCATTCTCTCGTTCAACTCAGGCAGTATTATTCCAAAAAATTACATACTACATAAGATTATGTGTGCCCTCCACCACTTTTTTTCTCTTCCCTCCTCTCTATTTCTCGTCTTTCTATTCCCCTTCCCCGTTCCCCCAGTGTAGGGTAGCCAACCGGAAGTGTTTCTGGTTAACCTCCCTGCCTTCTCCTTTTTCTGTTTCCTTCCTTCCTCCACCACTGGGCTGTAGTATGATACATTCATCATCTGCCGAATCTTTATCTCGCGTCGATGTAAGGGATCACCTCGCAACATATTTTTTTTTGTGCTCTCACATTTTCAGGCAGAAGGTGCAAGCGCCAAATCTGCAACATAATTTTATATTTTACGCTTTTCGTTAACGACCGACATTACATGCCTCAAGTGTATCGAATACTGGGCGAGTTGCCAATCTATAACCAAAATGAAGGGCGCGAGACACAAGGGACCAGAAGAAGTGGGCGATGCCGGAACAATCTAGCAACTGGGTTTAATAACTGAAAAACGAAAGTATATAAAGTGTAACATCACTAGACAAAAAAAAAAAAAAAGCAGGTCACACAGCCTAACAATTGCTGGGTTCGTCTGTAATTTCCACCTTCACTCGTAGAGAAGGAGGAGGACGGAGAGTAGAGCTTGGAAGGCGTATACTAGGCACGCTTCAGCCATTCCGGTCCTACTCAAGGAAATTTGAATTAGGCAATGAAAAGTAAGACAACGAAAGAAAAGGAAGAGATCGAGGCACCGTGAGAGCTCGAATACGTGGCGAATGAAATATTCAAGAAGGTCACACCGAAGACAGCCTATTTGCTACACGACTATCTAAAAATAGACGACAAAAATAAAAGAACGGTGCAAAAAAGAAAAAAAAAGGACAAGGCACCGCGGCAAGTGCCCAAAACAAATCAGGACGGAGCAATGAAGGTCGAATTCTTAATTAAATAATACAAGAGCCTTGACCGTCTTTTACTTCTGTGATGGCTGAGGCTCGAATTCTATCCCAATGACGGCCGGTTGTCATGGAGATTTACGGCTGTCGCGAGAGGAACATCTCTTTCTTCTCTACAGTGCGGATAATGAACAGGAATTAGTTTCTTGCTCGCAATTAAAGCTGTCACTGCCGCGCTATTCTTTTATTCTAATGCGGAACACATTAATTGAGACGGCATCAGAATGACGTATCAGATGGCCTTGTAATTATCTTCTGTCGCCTTCGAGTCCTTATAAAGGTAGTGATCGAAGGAAGGACAAGCGAATCGCAGGGATTTTCTTTCTTTTTCGGCATGCAAATCTTGAAAGAAGCTTTGAAATTTCCGCATCTTGGTGAGTACATAGACGAGGTGTGTTTCAGCTCACTTCTTTAATTAACTCACACTAAAGCGACAGCAGTTCCTTCCCTAATGAAGAAAGCGTTCAAACTCTTGTTTTTCAGCTAAAAATGGCGCGCTTCGGCTATAATGTACTATCGGCGTCAAATGAAACCCGAACAGCGGTAAGCACTCGCAGTGGTATACTGCGCGCCGCCCAGTGATCGCCATGGACAGGCGCGCGCACCCGGTTCGCCAGCACTGCGCTTATACGTATACGCGCCTGTTCATTGTGATGGCGCGCAGTATACCACTGCGAGTGCTTACCGCTGTTCGGGTTTCATTTGACGCCGATAGTACAATTCACGGAAGCGGCCTGCACATGCTCCATACTCATCTAAACCTAATCGCAAAAAAAAAAAAAAATTATGGTTCCAATTCATGCTGTGAAGGTGGCTGGACAGCGAAGCTGTAAACGATACCCATAACGATAACCCATTGCGACGTCGCTTGTATGGTCTTCCGCACAAGGATCGTACAAAAGTGAGATTGGCGTCTGACCTTCAGCGGGAGCGATGGCCAAGAAGTGCGTCCGATTTTGCAGGCCGGCCATGCATCAAAACATCGTACACGACCGTCTGTCTCGACGGGTTCATATCCATGCCGCATTGCTTTGGGTCATCTAAGTCGTCGACGTCCGCCTCTCGACCTTGTCTTCGTCTACCTCCCCTTGGTCCGGCAGACGTTCGAAAGTCTGTGGGTTGAAGCGAATGCTGTTGAACTTGTAGAGCGGACTCTGGAGAAGAACTTCTATTAAATTTACAATCTGCACCCTTGAAACAATTGACAGCATTGTACCTTCGTCGCTTACGCTGAGAGCATACGACGTGCGGCGTCGAGAACGTTTATTAAATTTAGAATCTCCACCCTTGAAACGGAGCGTTCGAGCAACGCGCCGTTTTCTTTTCTTTTTTTCTTTTTTTCTTTTTGTCGACGCGTTGGATAGGCATACCGTTGCAAACCGTTGGATAAGCATAGAGCAAACCGTTGCAAACAGTTGGATAACAAACCGTTGAATGGGCATGGAGCTTGGCTGTAAAATGCACGAGTCTTTATCTCTCCTGGCGAAAGCAGTTTTTTTTTCAGCAGTTAAAAATGCGTTTATGAGAAATGTGTCACCACTTTCCTTCATGTCACCTATTGGAACTGCGCAAAAAGAACATTTGCAGACCTACGGAGATACTATTAACGGAACTTGATCGGGCGTTTAGTGTACGCTTCCTTCCATCCAATGGCAATTAAAATAGTGAACGCAATAGAATGTTTTATGAGAAATAATCTGTAAGTAAGCATATATATAAGTGCACCCATTTGGATAGACTCTGTCGTGTCGATGTTTATTAAGCTGCTCAAAATACATTTAAAAATCTAGATCGACATGTTGAATTTTAAAGGACAAAACGGACTCCTGCAGGTATTGCGAGCCTACTGGCCAATATTGTCACCTGTTGTATTTACGACAGCAAAAATTTGAAACAATGAACTTTTCAGCTTTGCGAAAAATGTGCAATTTTACATGGATGCTCCATGTTTTAGTATAGTTGAATTCTTCACATTCAACAAAATAAGTACTTGTTGAAAAATGAAATTTTCGGGAGGCAATATGTGACAACAAAAGGTTCTACTGAAATTACGCTCAATAATAGGACATTCAAGTCCGTTAACAAGCGCATGCACAATGAACGCGTTAGTGGGTTGGCTGCAAAACGCTGTCGACTGAGTAGTCACACTGCTTGATACGTTCAATTATCAATTTTAAAACACAGCACTTCATTCACTTGGCGGCTGCAGCGGACATCCAATTTTTCCTAGACGTCAACGAGGAGAATCCGCTGCACGCTGCCTGCCGTAATTGTGTGTCGACAGCACTTGGGTATAAAAGTGAGCGTAGTCCTCCGTATCTCCCCGACGTAGCAACGTTATATATGAAGGAAGGAGTAGAAGCAACGTTCATTAAATGCCTGTAGGCTACGCTTCATTTGCTTTTCCTTACTCCTGAGGTAGAAAAACAGAACGAAAAAAATGGAACAAAGGGGAGACTGCACTGTGGTAAGCATGTATGTTATAGGCCGACAAAATCGCATCTTCAAAATGTAATTTTCTGGCCCCTATAGTTTCACCGCTCACTTCAACTTTATTAGACATTGCATCCATAATTGTGCTGGTTTACACGGTATAGAATTCTAGCGCTAGAATAACGTTTTGCGCTTAACAAAGTCTTCACCCTTCTCCGTATTTCTCTAATCAGTGTAACAATATCTTTGTTTTATTTTTCTTATCAGAAAATAAGTATACCTCACTACAGCAGCAAATTGGGCCTATTGGTTGGAGAAATTTGGCTTTTGGTAAACATAGCCCTTCGAAAAAAAAAAACGTCGGTCGGCATTATAAGCTTTCGTTCAAACTGATTTTTACGACTCCTGTACTGTGCTTATGTACTCGTTTCCAGCAGAAATCGTGGAAAAAAAACAAAACAAAAACAAAGCGTGTGCCTATATACGAATAAACTTACGCTTGCAGGCGCCCGTGTGTGTGATCGCACGCACAGGTCCGAGTGACGGTCGAGCTCACGCAATGGCTCGCACGGTATAGGAGAACAACACGAGCGACGCTTCCGCCAGGACCTTAGGCGGCTCTAACGCTTTTGCCGCAACGAAATGAGGGTGTCAGCAGAAGGGACAAACCTAGCATTGAAAGAGAAGAAAATAATCAAGGCTTCAGGAAATGAGCTGCTCCCTGAAGAGAAGACGCGCGGAATGTGTTCATCGCCGCGCTCGACACGGTCGCGGCCCGATGTGTCCACCGAGCCGTGTTGGCGCGTGTGTGCGCGTTTGAGCCGGCTCCCGCGTTGGCCGTCGGTGTCCGTGGTGGGGGCGCAAACAGGGGCTGCGGGCAAATAGTTCAAGCGCTAACCCGCGCTTTTTCTTTCGGCCTGGCCGACAGGCCGAGCCTGTGTACGGACGCTATACAGCGGGTGCACCGCGAAAATCATCGGGCCCGCGGACGAGAAGACGAGTCGTCGTCGTGTGGGCGGTTCTGGGCGGCGATGATGCTCGCGTGATGAAGTCTCCCTGTTGCTCGCGGCCTCGACGCTGACGTCTCTCACGCGCTGCAGCACGAGGCACCAAGGTCGAGTGGTCTTCGGCGTGTCGCACCGACGGCGACCTTTCCCTGCGCAGCGCGGCTTCTTTCATCTTGTCGGCAAATCTGGATCTATTTGCGCGGTGCTCTGGGAACGCGGGAAAAGCCTTCGCGTCGGCCTGGCCGCTGATGGCGCGCGGTAAACAGCCGCGGGGCCGTCCTAATTACTGCGAGAGCCGCGGCGAATCATTTCAGCGCTGTCAACGCTTTCTATTTGCGATGGACGCCGCTCGTGACGGGAGCCAGACCTGACATTCGGAGAATTGTGGACCTCTGCGGTGGAGGGCAAGCAACGGAGCGACGAGGAACGCAATCAACGCTATAATGAACAAGGACTAAGGCCCGTATTCACAGACCAACGTTATCCTTATCTCATTTTCCCCCCTTAAGTTTCTGTACTCTCTACTGCGTTTTAAGGGTACAGAAATGGTAGCAGGACAAAAGATAACTATAAGGTTAGTTTGTGAATACTGGCTTATCTTGTTGATCAAGCGCCCTAAAGGCACAAAACCTATAAGGAAAACGCAAAATAAGTATGAGATTGGTTTGTGAATACGGGCCTAAACATGGATGACCAAGGGATTTCCAAAGATGGCTTTTGATTCGATACCGAGACTGCGCTACAAGCGCCACCATGTAACAAAACAGGATCGCTCCAACTAATTAGATTGTATTAGCCCTGACGATACCTCTGTTAATCAACGAAGTTAACACCTGAACTAGGTTGGTTTTTAAAACATAGCACAAATAGCGCCCCGCGAAAATGTCACGCGTCTGAAGTAGCATTGTCATTTGCACTGCGACAGACCACAGGAGTAACGATGCCGTTAAGACAATGAAAGTATTCTAGCTTAGTACATTAGCTTTTTATTACAGCCGAGCTGCAAACGGCACACCACAGTGATTCTGCGGCGTCCGCCCGAGTCTACAAGAAACCCCTAGCGCCCTCTAGGGCGAGTGCGCAAGCTGAGAGTCCACGTCGTCTTTACGGCGTTTGTGTGAGTAAAAATATATATATTTTAAGCATTAAACGTTGTGAAAATCTCTGGCGTCCTCTAGATAGTGCTAGAACAACTAATGCATTAAAGTAAAAAAAACAACCTCAGTACGTGTTTCGTCATGTCACTGGAGTCTAGACGCTGCGTAAGTCCGTAGCAAGCATGGGGCGGCCACGAATTGTGAGAACACACGGGCTTATGAAGAATGGCTCTTATGAAGAATGGCGACGAGAGCAAAGACGGGAGTGCACCCGTCAGCTCCGCAGAGCACCCACCGTCTGGGTGCTGGGCACCCACCCACCGAATGGTTGCAACTTTTTGCGTACTTTCCTACACCGTCCTGTGAGTCTATAAAAACAAGTCAACGTGGCTCCTCTAACGTACAGAATAGGGTGTTGCTAGAATGTGTCCGAAAATCCTGAAAAATCATGAAAAGGCGACATTTGCTCGCTGCCTTCACACCTGCCTTTTGTGTAGGGGCAGACATCTTAAAATGATTAAAGACATCATTCGGGAAAGTAATTAAAATGTTAAATAATTAACGTTTTTAATAATGGAGTTAGGCGGTTATGTCAAATGGGAGAATTGAAGTTCTTCATGCGAAGAACCCATCGTAGCTTTGAGATATAGAAAAAGCGGCATCTAGTAATTATTGTGGCGTAATGAAATTCAACCAAATTCAACGGCGAAACCGAAACTGAAGCTTCGATGAGCGCAACAAGCAGACGACCAGAATGACGTCGCTGTTCAACACAACGATTACAGAGGTGTAGTTCTTCCGCGTTCGTTAACGCATGCGCGCCATGCGTGCTATAATTGCAAGCGCAGCCCGCACACCCACACAACGAAGTCGGTTGATGGTTGATATAACGACGCTCACTTATTCTGGACGTCTCGGAAGAATATGGCAGTTGCGCTCTTACGCGTTTCGGTTTCAGTTTCGCCGCAGATTTTCGTTGAAATTCATTACTTCGCAATTATTACTAGAGGACGCTTTTTCGAAATCTCAAAGCTGCAACGGGTTCTTTGCATGAATGACTTCAATCCTCCCATTTGACATAACCACCGAACGCCACTAATTAAAAAGTTAACTAATTTAACTTTTTTAATTACTGTCCCAAGTTATTTCTTTAGCCATCTGAAGATGACTGAGGCTACAGAAGAAGTAATTGTGAAGGCATCGAACAAATATCGCATTTCGCTGACTTTTGAGGATTTTCGGACACATTTCTTGAAACATCCTGTATATCTCTGCAGAACGCGCTTCCTTTTCTCGGTTTAAGATGTTTATGATCATAATGGACATTCTAATGACTAGTGGCGATGCCATCGACTTGACGATGAAAATTACAATCATCATGTTGGTGATGTCATTTCTTTTTCTTTTTTTTTTTTCACCGTCGTGTTTCAGGACTTGCTTATGGTGAACACTTGAAGTACTGCATATCGAAGAACGGGGGACTAGGAATACGTCGCTCGGCCTGTGCAATAGAAATATACGTTTTCTCAGCCTTTTTAGGTATACTGCTCCGAATATGCAAATTACAGTAACAACGAATGGATGATGCCGCTCTGAGGAGCGAATAATCAAAAAAGAAAGGATAGAGTTGCATAAATTTCTTGCATTATTGTGTTCTTTGTATCACTTTCTAACGTCTACAGAAATATCGCGCAGAAAAAAAACTTGTTAAATGCTTCAAATAAGTGACCGGTGTATCATCACATAACTGCACACTATGGTTGTTTGAGGCAGCTTACTAGAGATCGTATGTACAATGATGACCACCCGGTACTTTAGCTCGCACCCCACCCCCCTTTCCCCAAAAACGAAATTACAATATGCGGACGTTTTTTTGTTTTTTTTTTATTTCTCCTTCATCGGAATGCGACCGACGTAGCCGGGCAGCGTACCCATGACACCGTGCTCAGCAGCAGAACGCCATAGCTAGTGAGCAAGCAACGCCCGCATGGTAAGTGACTGGTGGGTATAACTGACGTCCAACTTCATAACTTCTTTTGTGTGAGTGTGTGCTTGTGCTTACAATCTGAAGAATATATATATATATATATATATATATATATATATATATATATATATATATATATATATATATTATATATATATATATATATATATATCGGTGTAAAAACATAATGCGAGGCATTATGTTTTACAGCGAGGCTGTTAGTCGTAAGCTTTTCGTGTCGTTGTCGTCGTTCGTCAAAATGTGGGCCGATCACGGCGATAGTGCAATACCGGGTCGACCATATACGCATAGACAAACATCACAGCCCGTATCTACTGAAACCTCTGACACTAGGAACGTTCGTAACAGACATTTCCAGATAACCCGGCCCCTGGACATATCATTATTGAATGCCTCCTGCCAATCGCAAGCAGCCGGTATGAAAGAGAGCAATAATTGTTGGGGCTTTACGAGCAAAAAACAGCGATATTCGTCTAGCTCATATATTGAAGAAACCAGGCACTTCACTAGCGTGCATATATTTTAAATAATATTGCCTTCATCTTACAGGAGGCTGACGAAGTTAAATATTTCGGAATCTATTGACTTGTGGTTCAAGGTGAGTGAAACAACTTTATTTCGAGGTGCGGCTAGTTGTTGTTGCGGTCCAGAGTGCTCAGATGGAGGACGGAAGACCTCGTCTTCCTGTAGCCTCCCTGGCCTGCCGGATAGCCCAGCCGACTTAAGGTGGAACATGTAGTACATTATGCTTATCAGGATCAAAGCAATAAGTTGATAGGAATTTCTACGCCATAATTACAGCCACTAACCGCGAAATTTCTATTTCACTCGTGTTCCCAGCTTACTTAGTTATGCTCTTGTTTGTCTGGACAACAAACAAACAAACAAACAAACAAACAAACAAACAAGTGCATAAATAAATTATAATTAATTAATTAATCAATAAGAGCCAAAACACATCAAAACTTTGTTGTATTTCTTTTTCTTAAGAAGGAAGCAATTATGAATTGATATTCTTGAGCAGCTCACGTGCGCAGTTACACGTAAGTCATATTTTTACGGCAGAGAGTTTGCAATGGGAAGCGCTGTAACCGGTGCGCTTATTCGGAAGCGAACGAGTATTAAGATAAAAGCGGTCGCATGCACACGAGACGCGTTCGGAACATAGAGGAAACACCAAAAGCGGTAGCAAAGAGTCTTTCTGCGTCTTTCTTGCTTGATAATTCAGTTTCACGCGGAAGCGGCGAATTCGCAACTACGAAGTCTTCCGGTGTGCATGCACGCTTTTACAGCCGATACACGTGACACCGGAGCAGATGCAAAACATGCGAACGCCGTGCTCAAATTTCTCCCCGCACAACGCTTTGCCGCAGATATTGCTCGCTCCGATAGTTTTTCCGCGCTGTTTTGCTGTCTGTATTTCTTTTTTTTTCTTTTTGCTGAGCGACGTGCCTGCAGGCATTCTCGGCAGTCCGCAGATATCGCAGCTCGGTTCATCCCTGCTTCCACTGCGACCGTTATTCGACAACAAATAAGTGAATCAAAGTGACTGAAGAATGCTGGCGCGCTTCAACATTTGAGCTCGCATCTCTGAATTGCGGCATAGACAGACAGAGAGAGGGAAGAAGGAAAATATCCTAGATAACACTACACGCAGAATAAAACTTATCGGTGCCGCCTTGTTTCTTTATTGCCTTCAACGCACGTTTCGGAATGCCGCAGGTTTTTTTATTATTAATATTTACATTTCAATCTGCCTGAATAAATGCACTTGTGATCAGCTAGAAAGGGAAAAAAGAGATAATAGTTTCGTGTAGAACTTCTTTCAGGTATGGCGACCCACCCGATACTCGGAGCGAAGTTTTTGTGGTTGTAAGCGCCGCCTGAAGTTTTGGAATGCAGAATATGGTCCTTTCTTCGTTTTTTTTTTTCTTCTCCCCCCCCCCTTTTTTTTTTACTTCGCTCTGTCGATCGACCTCCTGGATGCAAATGGTGGGGCGTCAATTGCTACGCGTTGAAAACTAAGCGCGCATACAGTAAGATTCATACTGCACTCATGAGGAGTATAAAAGAAGTAAAAAGCAATAAAATCAACAACGGGGGAAAGTACTGGTCACATCACGTACTGGAAGCTGCTTCCTGCTCAACAAAACAAGGCAAACGTATCGATCCTGCGTTATGATCCTGCGTTTTCGCTTCCTGTTCTTATCGATTCGCACAACGCTAGTCCGGCAAAAATGTTGTTCGCTTCATATGCGATACAAGTTCTACTCGCCAGCAACGCGTTTGAGAAAAATTCGAGCCTCCAGTCAGAGTTGAACCGCGCCATCGCTTCTTTCTCTTATGGTAGAGAGACCGCTGATGGAGCGAAATAATGGATAAGAGCACAAAATATACAACGAGTCGAATGTAACTGCCACTTTCGCAATTCTAAGTTGAATGTTCGACTGCGCTTTTCGATGGCCACTCACTCAGACTCTGCAGTACGGAAGCGAACTCGAACTGTGCTACCGGTGAAGCCCGCGTCTTTTACGAGCTCCGCATGGTGATTGCGATGTGCTTCTTTACTTTGCTGCTGCCATTTCCTTCGTCTTTTTACACGCAGGAACTTCGAAGTTAAAGAACAGCTGGCACCAAAATTTCAGACATGCCGTGCTACAGCCTAGCGGCCAAGGTGTTTCGCTGCTAAGCTCGAGGACGAGGGTTCGATTCCCGGCCACCGCGACCCCGTTTAGATGGGTGCAGAAAGTTGGCGGACAGTTTGCTATAACCTAATCGGGCCCCGTTCGCATCGCTTCGCTTCTCGGTGAACACCTCAACCATGCCGCAAGGAAAGGAACGCCCCTGCGAGGGACATTGGCCGTTTAAAACTATCCTAGAATGCCTACTGCAAGTGCAGTTGCCAAGTGACCACTACGCCATGATTCTTCCTTTTGCGAATCAGCGAAGTACCCACTATGCTTCCTTAAGGCAACACGCGAACCTACGCAGCTGCTCACTTTGCTGATGTTTTTGCTGATGGAAATGATTAAATATGTCTGAGCGCTTTGTAATGTATGGGCCTTTAAACACTTCCCTTGTTGTGCAATTAACGTGTCTTGACGCCTGGCGCGATTCTACGCTTCTGCCACGCATTACGTGCATCAAGAAGACTCTTCGCGTTACATGACATTCATATAGATTTTTTTGTTCGGAAGCAGTTCCAAGGAATGGCGTGGCTCTGTGGTAGAACACCTGCTTGCCACGCAGAAGGCCTGGGTTCGATTACCACTCGAACTGAAGTTTTTATTTACCGTATTTATTCGAACCTAAGCCGATGTTTCTTTCAAAAAAACGATTTGGGAAAGTGGGGTGGGATAGGCTTAGATTGGAGTACGTTTTTGTTTTTTCTGGCCTTGCGAATTTCGGGGGTCGGCTTAGAATCGGGGCCGGCCTAGATTCGAGTAAATACGGTATTTATTTATTTATTTACTTATTTATTTATTTGCATCTACTTCGCATTATCGCTCGACGGCAACGCTGATTTTTTTCGCTCACAACCAACGACGCCGACATCAGAATTTCTGCGAAACGAGCTGTTTAACGCTACCGCGTTAAAATGCGAACACACCCGGGTACTTAGATGGTGCACGTTCAGGAATCCCGGGTGGTGAAAATTAATCCGGTGTCCCCCACTGTGACATGCCTCGTTATCATATCGGAGTTCTGGCGCGTAAAACCCCACTATTTAATTTAGTTTCGAAATTTTTAATCCGAGACAGGGGGGCTGTTCGATTTCCCGGCGCACATAAGGATGCCCGACCGAGTGTCACTGATCCCGTTAATGGGGACGGCAATCGCCTGGCGGATTCCAAGGGCGGACGTATCGGCCTCCCGAAACCGCACCACGAAAGCGCGGACAATTTAGAGTTGGTCCTTTTAGTGCGCCAGCGAACGCCGGTTGTGGTCCAAAGACCGAGTCAGAGCCGAGAGTCGATAGCACAAATGAAATATATATTCTCAGTTAAGGCAGTACAACATCACAAACACATGCGCACTCGTCTGGTATCAGTTACAACTTCACAATATAACTCAGATGGTGTTAACTCAACGGAAACTAAACGAACAGAACACGCGCTACAAATGCAATCTCATGCATTACAACTTATTCAAGAACAATTAAAGTCCTGAATATTCAACGGCGTATCCCAGTCCACAATTCTTCGACGGTACTTGAATGCTTCTCTTCCAGGAAACACTCACGCAAACTCCAGCGCTGCTCGTCGTAGTTCCCTTCTTCGGTAGTCAGTCCCGAATGTTTCTCTTCCAGGAAACACTCACGTAGCTTGTCACTGCTCACACGACGTCGTCATCCGATTCTTCCAGATCGACGATCTACTGACCACACAACATCATAAACACGTCTTCTTTGGCTGTCGGAGCCACGCTCAGCTAAACTTCACCATCTCCGGGCCGACTGACTCCCTGAGTGGTCATCGATGCACGCTTTTATCCCTTCTCCCCCGGGTTCCAGAAGCGTCGGGAGGGTTCTTCGGCGTGTAGCACAGCCAAGGCTAGGAAAAGTGCGAGATCTTTCCCGTCCATCCCGCTCACGGTGGCGTCACTCGGCGTCGCGTCTTGCTTTCCCTTCGAGATGGTTCTAGGCTTTGCCGGGCGTTTGATCTAGTTGTCTGCGTCTGGCTCGAGTGGGTGAGGGGGGAGCGCCGCGCCGGCGTCTTTTAATACTTGTATTTTTGTTGTTCGCGCTTCTTGGGCGAGCGGCTGCCGCCGTGCTATCCCGCTGCCGTTTGAAATCGGCCGCGCGCGCGCTTTATTGACGCGCTCGTTTGTGACACCCAGTGATAATTGCAAACGTTATCTCGACAAATATCAATGCAGTTTTACAGTCAGCCGGGGCGGCTGACCTTAGTTGACAGCGCTTCTCGACATTGTCACCAATATGACAGGTTTAATGGGTCCTCGGGAAATTTGTGACGTTTTGCCGCTATGCTAGTATTGTCGACGTCGAACAGATTGGATACTTTGTGGAGCACGATGGGACCCTGCTTTAGTGTAGGATAGGTCGTCTACTGTTCGCGTGTGTAGCGACGTGCACGATGCGATCCGGTGTCCGACTTGTATACAGTTACAGCACACAATCTACTTTAAAGTTTCGACAGGATGCAATGCTCGATCGGATGCCATAAAAAAAAGAGCGTAGCTTTTGCACTGGAGGCGCAACGCTTAAGCAGACAGCAGAGCTGATGGACACCTACATATGTAGTCCTGGCTTTTGCTGTTTTGCTAAGTTTTGCCAATTTTCTCTTTCTATCTTCCTCTATTTCTTTCTTCTTCTCTCTGCTTTTTCTATGTCTTTCTTTGTCCGCTTATTTCTATTCATTTCTCTCTCTCTCTCTATTTCTTTTCCTTTCTTGCTCTTTCTGTCATTCTTCCTCTTTCATCTCTTTCTCTCTCTATCTCTCTCTATTTCTTTGATTCTCTCTTTTTCTCTTTCTACATTTCTTTCTCTCTATTTCTCTCTTGCTCATTCTTTCTTTGCTATGCTTTACTCTTTCCGCTCCTCCTTTCCCTCCTCAGGACCATCACATCTCTCCTCCTCACACTGACTTCTCTTTCTCATCCCCTTGCTAAGCTATAGTATACAAGGCTAAGCCATGCCTTGCTAGCGTGCCTGGATAGCCGAGTGGTTAGGATGCTGGCCTTCGGATCGAGGGTACGCGGGCCCAGAATCCCGCCTCATGAAGAATTTTTTTTCGCCAAGAATTTCTTTCTTTCTTTCTTTCTTTCTTTCTTTCTTTCTTTCTTTCTTTCTTTCTTTCTTTCTTTCTTTCTTTCTTTCTTTCTTTCTTTCTTTCTTTCTTTCTTTCTTTCTTTCTTTCTTTCTTTCTTTCTTTCTTTCTTTCTTTCTTTATCTCCCCCTGTACTCGTTCTCTCACCCATCAGGGTTATTACAGGCCACGCTGGAGAAATCGGCGCCCGTGTTCAGGGAGCGAAGCAGAAGAGGAGGAAGATGAAGAAGATGGTGTAGAGAGCGCATGCCGGTTCATGATGATGATCATTTCTAGTTCCGACAGACAAATTACGGCGAGCTTAAACAACTTCGCTGTTAAAAACAACCAACTCGCGCAGTGTGCGCAAGATCAGTGACACAGCGGACATCTGTCGACGGACTGGTTTTTCACTAGCCCTCCATCACCGCCGAGGCTTTCGTGTCTGTTGGCGCTCGCGGAGGCCTTAAGAATGGTCACCGTTTCTTCCTGACACGCTGCAGTAACTTAAAGGATAAAGTCATGTAGAAAGCGAGCCCGATGTGATGAGCTGTGGCTGAATCCCAAACACCGTAGGTTGCTGTGTCCAAGGAGTCCACAGGTTACTGGCTTGAATGGCGGCTGTCAACGAAGCGGCACGGCAGTGGACGGCACTCCGTTTTGAACTGTTTGCGGTGCGTACTTTCACTGACAACGGCCATGTAAATAAATGTAAAGTATGTCGTGCAAACATGTTCGCCTTGCACTTCCTGACAATCACAGGAAGTCTTCCGGGTGTACATAAATCGTAGCCGTTCTGTGTGTACCGAATCGTTATCGGTGGCAAGGATGACGGATACGCGTCTTAAAAGGATGAGACGCGTAAACTTACCGCGTGCAGTACTAGTCTGACCAGAACGGTATGATGGTGCATCGGTGCGGCGTGAAGCGGTGTCCAAGTATGCAAAGGGTCGGCACTCCGAAGCAGCCACGCTATTTCATTTGTTGCACCACGTGGAGCTACAACAATAGGTTTACCATCGCTTGCAGCAACGGACCGAATGAACGGGTACCACAACAAAGCAGTTGAAGTAGATCGATCCACTTTATGGTTCCAATGCATAAGTTTCAATCGTGGAGCGGAGTTCTTTCTTACGATATTAGGCGCGTGTTTCGAAGAGGCCCTAAAATATACGACAATTAACGATGTCATCACAATTAAGTATTCATCACGTTAAAATATTCAAGATTTCGTTCCGTAATTATCACGCCTATAAAAGACGATTAAATCACAAAAGTAGAAAAATGTTCTGTCAGCTGCCCTTTAATTAGGTATTCGATAGCTGTTATAAAAAAACGATGTTAGCTGTAAAAATATCCTTGCCCAGGCAGGTTGTGCGCTATGGCGGATACAGTTTTCGCAACAATTACATCAATAAAACAAATACCTATCAAACGCTTCTTAATTGCTCGCTTTCTACCTGTAACGACACAGCATTTGTTTATATATCAAACCCTGAGACTATCCTATTTGAAGCTAGCTTTGGATTTGCCTGGAGCGGTTCTGTTCCGAGATATTCGTGAACAAATCTGACACTCAGTGACCTAACTTAGCATTAATGGGCGGGGATCGCGACAACCTAATTTGACTGAAAGCTCGTGCGTCACAAACTCATCGCTGTTACCTTTCTGCTCCTACTAATGTTCGGGCACCAAATGAACGACATCCTATTCAATAGTCGCAGCAGAACTAAATCACCCGCGCCGTGCAGCCGAGACGAATTCTTGGAGCATGTATACCGGACAGAAATAACTGAAGTAGCTGCGTACAAGATAGAAAGCTCCATCCAAAAGAACAGGGGAAGATTCCTTCTTTTCTTCAATAACGGTTGCTTTGCTTCGGCTTATACTGGTGCGTAAAACCTTGTGTTATTTTGCCCGGGCTCATCTTCTCGCGTCTATGTAGTCTATACGCAGCACCCCCCACCTCCTCCCAGCCATGTAAAAAAGAAAGAAATGAAAATGAAATAAAGATGTAACCCAGAAGCGTGGACATGCCTAACAGCGCTGCTGAGCGATCTGAGTGCACCGCAATTTGAAACTGCCGACCACCATTCCATTCCCCCCCCCCCCTCACTTCCTCCTAAACACCAACATGGCTTTCAAGCCACCATCTCTAACATTTATTTTTATCTCACATATACGGCTGTCTTGCAACATTCGACTTCGAAGCACTATCAAGAAAGGGCAGCGACCTCACTTGAAAAGAAACGAAGGCCCAAGAGAGGGAGAGAAAAAAAAACTGAGCGAGTGCCTCCGACCCGCTGGCCGAGCGCACGACCGCTCAGCATCTCGACGAACAAGATCGCGCTCGGTTGTCGTGCCGAGAGACATTTAGGAGCAGCTCGAGAAGAGGGAAAGGGACCACAGCAGTGGTGGCAAAAGCCGCAAAGGCACAGCGCTTTTGCGCCCATTGGCAACGACAAAAAGAAGAGAAAGAAAGAGTGTTTGCAAGGGCGTGTATACACATCTCACGCTTTCCGTGCTTAGAAGAGTGTCCAGAAGGAAAGCCATGACGTCACCGAAGACGTCCGTCGCCCTGAAACCCATAGATGTGCGCCGATACAACGCCGTTGAAGAGACGAGCGCTCCTGCGAAACCTGGAAAACAGCGGCTGCATTCATTGCAAGCGCTAATAAGTGGCCGAGGAGGAAAGTGGAATCTTTGGATAAATGCGCTATTATACGCACGGGGATGACACTGGACGAGCTATACACACACAGCGCGAACTAGCAACTTTCACTAATAACTTTCAGCAACAAGGTTCAGTGACAAAAAGCTATTCTTGCTTCATGATTTTATTTCTATCTTCATGCGAAACTTTCGAATTTCGCGCGAGTGTTAGCTACAAATGCATTAACCGGAAATTGTTTGTATCAATATTTTATTGATGAGCGCTTTCCTCTGTGATATATATTTGACTCTGGTAGTACTTAAATAATTAAATAAAAATTACAGTAAAGAAGTAACAGCACCTGTCTTTCCATGGTGTTTTTAGGCTGCAAATTCGAGAAGCAAGGGTAACAGTGAGTTCCTACTGTGCATCGTTATTGCTGAGCTGTTAAACATAAGCTCATGCAGTACAACACATCCTTGCGTCATTTAACGATGTTTGAGAGCCGGAACGTCTCCACAAGAAGCTTATATGTGGTTCGGCTGTTGCGTACCAATCTGCATCAAACTCCTCCTTTAATTCATTTCTGTTAAAAAGTCATTAATTTCAAACGTACTTGACGACCGTCTCCCCCCCCCCCCCCCAATTTTCTTTTTGCTTTATGTCTCATCTCGACTGCTGAATACTGCTGCTGTAAAGCATGCTTCATTACCAACGATTCTCAGAAAACCCGCGCGAGAGAATTTTCATCAGCACAAACCACAGCGCTGTCTGCTGATAGTTCCGGTGGCGCAAAACGGTTCGGCCGAAGCGGCGCCAGAAATCGACACGCTCGTGCGGTCGATTCACGTCTACAGTTTCCAAAAACCGTACAGGTTTCGATCCAAAATGGCGAGGCTGAGGCGCGGGTGATGAGGGAAAAAAAAAGACTAAAAAAAAGAGGAAGATGTCGACACGCAACATTCCCCCTTCTGCGTTGTTTCTTTTTTGTCGGTGCAGCGTCAACATGCCGCGCTTACGCGGCTGCTAAGTATAGCGAATCCAGAGCAGCGCCCTTTTTGCGTGACAACAGCAAACTTATGAAATACGCTCAGCTCTGTCGTCACGGCCTCTGTATCTCAAGTTTCGAAGAGAGAAGGAAGGTACATGAAACGAAGGGTGGATATAAGGTGGTTTGAACAGCATATGCCAAAGGCTTCGTCATCGATTCCTATTATTGTAGAAAGAATACGCACGCTGCTGTTGGCTAATAGGCAAACCACCGGAGTGTGCCCGGACAGCATGCGGCCGCTATTGTCTGTATACATGATACTCGCGCTTCCTTCGTACTTCTTTTCAAGGCCGTGCTTTTAAAAGTGCGAAATATGTTGATGGAATAAAAAAAAATAAAATCAGACACAAGCCTGAGCAACACACGCACACACTAGTTTCTTTTACGACGAACCTGTGGCACGGTATTTTGAAACTTCGGAATGTTTAGGTCATACAATACCACTTTTGTATTACTCAGCCAAACTGTTATTAAGTTATTAAATGGAGAAAATAATAACGTTTTGTTTTTTTTTAAATTATGCTATGCTGTGTTTTTTGTAACCTCTCATGAGTTTTCATGAGCAGTTTCTCTGTCGTGCCCCTTTTCTAGTAAGGCCGGCATTGCCTAGTCACAAATAAGCCCTACAGACAAAACACGCTTTACAGGTAGATGAACAAACTCGCGACAGAATAAAGTGTGTGTGTGTGTGTGTGCGTGTGTGCGTGTGTGTGTGCGTGTGTGTGTGTGTGTGTGTGTGTGTGTGTGTGTGTGTGTGTGTGTGTGTGTGTGTGTGTGTGTGTGTGTGTGTGTGTGTGTGTGTGTGTGTGTGTGTGTGTGTGTGTGTGTGTGTAATCTAGAGAAAGTCTAGAGTGTAAGTAGAGGGTTGTGAACATTATTGCTATTCTGGCATTTAAAAAAAGTAACAAGTTCAATCAAACAAGGCAAATCTACTACAACAGAAAGGCTGTAGCTCATGGTGTAAAGGGAAAAGAGCGACAGCGCCTTTTCGATGGTTGTGCAATCCCCTTGAAAGCGTGACGAATAGAGCACCACAATGAGGAAGTCCCGATTCAACACGCCTCGTACGCCGCCCTAAAAGAGCTGTGACGAAAAAAAAAAATAAGAGAAAGAAAAGGCGCCGTACTCAAGAGCGAGGAGATCATGGAGAGCCGTGCCAGAGAAGCGCGCAAGGAGCAACGGGGGACAAAATGCAACGAAAGTCCCGAAAAGTGCCGTCGTGTCGCACGACGGAAAAAAAAAAGTCGAAATCGACGTGTCTTTCGGGTCCTCTTTTTTGCTTTTATTTCTTGCTCGGGCGAGACGCGGAGCAGTTTGCCTCAAATTTTGGTGCGATCCGTGAGAGCTGGTCGCACGGTACGAATCATCCACTTTGCCTTTGCTCGTTGGCTTGTCGGCGGTGGCGTTGAGAGGGCGTGGAAGGAGGGAGCCCGTCGGGAGCCGAGGTCGAAGCGGGCCTTCCGTAGGCGCACCGGGCAGATGAGAAGGCGAGGGAAAAAGCGAGCACTGATCGGCCGGGAGGGCCCGACGTCGACGAAAGCGCGAGCACGTCTTTCGGTCGGTTTCGATCGGACTCCGCCTGGATCGTCGAGGAACACCGGAAGAAAGCAGGGCTGCGGCGAATGAGGAGAAACGCGTACGAAGAGGAGAGGCCCCAAATAACGAGCCCCGGGTGCCTTTTTCTTCGCCGGTGCCCGGCGCTCTGTACCCGAACCCTGGGAAAAAAGACGTCCGAGGCATTCCTCTCACATGGAGTGTACAATCAAGCCCGCAGAGCACAAAAGAACCGCATCTGTGCCAGAGGTTTTTCTGCCGCCGTCCCGCTCTCTGTCTGTTTGACTCCCTGGCGTCTCAGTTCGTTTCTGACCACGTTTTGATGCGCTTCTTTGCATCGTCGCCTCACTTCCTTCTTTTCGCCGTCTGATAGTTTGGCTCTCCCAGCCTTTTGTCTTTTATGCTCGGTATCGCTATGACTGCACGCTGTTCCGCCCTGACGCCGAGCTCCCTTTTTTATCTGTTCGACGATGTCGTAGCGCTAGCGCGAAACAGTGGCTGTCTACAGCGCCTCTGGCTCTTTGCCCTTTTGCGAGCTGAGAAAACTGGCTTCGCGCTGCAACATCGCCGAGGAAGGGGAAAAAGGGATAAGAAAGATTTCGGCTTCGGGCGACGACGGCATTGGCTGCCGCCGTGCTAACAGAGGGAGGAAACCGAAAGCTATTTCCCTTCTCTCGCTTCACCTCACGCTGCTCTATCACAAAGGGCGGGGGAGGAGGGCGTTGGAGAGAACGTGGCCGGGCCTCGCGTCTTCGCGCCTCGTCTTGCGCAGCACGGCGCCACTTAACAGGCAAGGTCCTCGCAGCCACCCGGCGCCTTCAAGGCGGCTCCGGCATTAGCGCTCAACGGGCAAACACTCCACCACGGTGTGAAGGCGTGCCGCCAAAATATTCTCTCGTAGCTTTTGCCGCGCTTCTTTGTGTTTTCTTTCGCGGAAAAGTCGAAAAAGAAGGCTGTGTCGACGGAAGGAACAAATGTTAGCGCATCTCTCGCTGTTGCAAAAGGATCGATTTTGTTCTCCACTCTTCTCTCTGGCACTCCCTTTACTTTCTTCCTTTTTTTTTTTCCCTTCTCACCGTGCAGGATGTAGGGCGGAATAGGAGGCCCGGCAATTCTCGTCCGCGTGAGCGCGCCCGCGACATGCGGCCTTTCGGCGTGTTGACGGCCTCCAACGACGGGGCCGCCGGATGCTGGGAGACGTTACGTAAATGACAGCAGTCTCCCTCCCTCTCCCTCGGCTCTACGCCTCGAGAGTGGGATTTCTTGCTTCCTGCCCCTGCATACCACGCAGAAACGCGTTTCGCATGCTCTGATTCTAAAACGTCTGCGAGATATGCAAAGGCTACAAGAGTGAAAAACCCATCTGCGGGAAGACCTTCTGCTGCCCATGCAAAGCAGTATGATCGAGCGAATAAACTATACTAGCTCACGCGTGCCTTAGGTAGCCGACTTTCATATAAAATGGTGGAGGAAACGCATGAGAGAGAACGAGATTATAAGCAGTTTATAAGAAAATTCGTAAGGTCGTGCATGAACTTTTTCCTTCTCGTCTTAGCATATTTCGAATAGTTCATACTCATAATAATCGGCACTAGAGCATCGTAAAAGTTGCTCAAGAGAAATGGAATAGGTCAACGCTGAAGTTTATGGCTTGGGTGCCAGCTGTCCAGCACACTCAGCATTACATCAAGCCGTAAATGCCAGCTGTTACCGAAGCACCTTGCAGACCCCGCATTCAGGGTAGTAGGCTACCGCTGGCGTCGCACGTTCGTTTAATTTTGCAGACTTCAATGCTCACGCTCCGCCGCGAAACGGCAAATCGCTTCCCCACACGCTCCGACGGGAACCCTCTGCGAGACTCGACGTGTGAAAAAGATGACCGCTTTTCTCACCATCCCGCGCAGCCCGCGAAAAACGAGTGCCGGGCTCCTAGTTTCGTGCCAGCGATCCGCTTTCTGCGCGCACAGTACTCGTGCGCAAGAGGGGAAGCGGTGCTGGTTTTAAAAGATGGAAGTGTGCGGAGTGCGCCGTTTATTCTCCGTCAGACTTCCTAATGGAGACGGGCGCGAGACTCAGCTGGGAGCCGCCGTAACGTGGTGACCGGCTCGAGCCCACCTTTATGTCACACTGAACTCGCGTTATTGCCACACATGACACAGAGGTTTCGCACTGCAAATACGATCCACCGCAATTACATCGCCTTGTTGGCGTGTTTTGACAGGTGTTTCCTACACTTTAGCATCGCGTTCTATCGCGCAAATATAAAATGCATTCAGAACTACAAGTAAACAGGCGGGTCGTCCACAAGGAAGGAAGCAAAAGGAGAGAAAGGAAAGGCAGGGATGTTAACCAGTCTAGAAGGACCGGTATGCTACCCTACACTGGGGGAAGGGATGGGGGAGATATAAAGATAGAGGGAGAAGGAGAGCACGCACGCGCAATGAGTCACACACATCTCACAGTCATGCTAACGTCGTTAGTCTATAGCCGCCGGTGCAAGTCTGATGTCTTCAAGAAGTTGAGCACTGCCTTCGTCGCCTTCAACCGCGATGACCTCTCAGGACGACATCCCAGAATGGTTTCTGCCGTCATCGGTCTGGGATCTATGCGAGCAAGAGCGACGGCGAGTAATTTTCTCTGCGCATTGTAGCGAGGACAGTCGCAGAATATGTGCTGTAGTGTCTCCTCGCTACCACAGTTGTCACAAAACGGGTTGTCAGCCATTTCGATTCGAAAGAATCTACAACATTTGTGTGTAGAATACAGGTGTAGTGACCAGCGTGGCCCAGAATTTTTTTTTTTTGTGGCATCTGAGTTATGGCGTCAGTTCGAGACTGAATTATTTGCATGTTTATAGTAGCAAAATAAAAACGATCACGTACAAATCCTCTTTCTTTTTGTTGACAATATTTGTTGGAGAGTAACATTTTTGTTTTTGTTTCTTTATTCTGGAAAGTAATTACATTACCTATCCTGACAACACTTACGAAATGATTTCTAAGTTCAACCTAGACAGTCTAAGCATTTTTTTCGTGTCAGCCGTTTATTAACAAAATAATGATCTGCTCATGCGTAACTTTTCGCCATATCATGCATAATTTCATGGGCTCGCGGGTCAAGGCTGGAAAATCTTTTTCTGAGGTCTTGCATACTAGGGTAAGCTGAACGTTTTTATTTGTCAAAGCGCGTCTAGCATGTTAGAAAAAATTGAGGGAATGCATTCAGATGAAAAAAAAAGAGCAGTCCATTCCATAAGCGCTAGCACAAAATAAAGCATGCAGATTGCAGAGAATCCGTGGTTGAAAGGACCAAAGAAACATTCTCCTTTCCCTCGCAGATGCTGTTTACTATTGGCCTTTGGCCTGTTGCCTTCGATTAGACGTCCAACGGCACGACTGAACTTTATATTCTCCTACGAGAACTTCCAGCCTAAGAGTAATATTGTGAATACAGGCCTTGTGTTCTTAGACTGCACAGCAAATAAAAAAAATTAATTTGTATAGCTACCTACGTCTTAACCTGAAGAAGTCCTCGCAGCAGCACAAGAAGCAGCATGACTACTAATCATGAGATTTTCACATCTGCAGGCTGTATTCACTCTCCATCCCGTCTAAGTTGGAACGCAAATGTAATATACATATTCAAACTGCGTTTTGTACCGTGGAACGCTGTTGGGTCCTCAAATAAAAATGCGAGATGTTTACTTTGCTGAAAACCATATTTTCCTACCTGACCATGATAACCGAAATTTTCGGCGCAAACACACTGCAGCATGCATATTTCGGCCATCAAATTAACGCTTCATCACGTATAGGCTGCCCAAGTAGACGGGAGACAAAAGCGTCAACTCGAACATTTCCTAGAACTGCGGGACATTGAGTGCTGCGAAAAAGACTTTTCAGTGCCTCCATCTGAGTACGTCATGAATTCCTCCTATAGATGCAGAACTACTTCTCACACTCTGCTCGTCATTTTCTTCAGCTATGAGCAAATATTTACCTGCGTAATCCATTAATATTAATTTCTTCTCACCTCAACAAGCTTACCAACCCAAGCTGCTTATGAATGAGACAGACTCTAAGCAGCGCCGTTATTTCCATATCAGAGCACTACAGCGCGCTTCATTTACATTCGAATACAAAGAAAAAGCAATTTGGTACAAAGTAGAACACACAAAATTAATATTAAACGGATTCATATCTGAGGATATGAATTAAAGATGTTCGCTATCGACTTTTTGTTTAAATTCTTTAAACTAGGGGACATACTGTAACTGCGAACTTTGAGACCAGCAGTCATGTCTGATTACTAGAACCTCTAAGACTATAGCACCACTTTCGGGATAGTCGTCCTTAAATTGTGCTAGCAGTTGTATCCACTTCCCTACTCAGATCGTCCCAAACTGCCATAGTGAAGCTTTCCGTAGACTGGTAGGTAAGCAGCGAACACATTTTATTGGTCGTGTGGAAGTAGCGATTTCTCGCTCTAGTAATTGCCGCTTCTTACAGAAACCTGCCTGATAAGACAAAACATCGCTGCCTCTCACCAACACCACCTAGAATAATAACGAGGCCTCCGCGTGCCATCCTCTCCCCACCACCTACGTCATCGCTATCGGATCAGACGCGCGACGATGCTGGAGGAGACACCACGCGGCTGTGCGGAACGCAGCTGAAGAAAAGCGGATCAGTTTGCGGCGTATATGCGTTGCGTTGAATGCGCATGTATGCTCTGGGCAAGCTGTTCAACCGTGATTGAGTGCTTTAGCCCGCCGTCGAACCCTGGTTGAGTTAACAATTTGCCAACAAGAACGCTTCAAGATGTCTGGAAGCTGTTCCGCGTCTAAATTCAGATTGAACTACCCAAGAGGCGAGACAGCCTACATGCCGTGTGTTCAGGTTTCCTTCAAATCCAGCTCAGAGGAAGCATTGATGAAACCCGTCTCAAGATTTTCGTGCCAACAAAACACATTGGTACGTATTTTGCTGTGTGAAGGTATGTGGCGCATGTATTTTTGGCGGTCTATTCAATGTGTAGCCTATCGGCCGCCTCAAAGCGAAGCAGGCTTCGCGTCGACCAGGGGGTTTGTCTCCGAGTGTCATCTTTGCGAGGGACGCTGCACGTAGGGGAAAAGACGATTGTTGGCGCTTGTCATGAGAATCGCCCTGAAGCGTTTATATTTTTCGCAAGTAAAAAGAAGTGGCTTATTAATCAATAAATAAAATTCCCAAAATGCAATGACAAACTCAAGGAGCATGTGTTGGGGGCTAGTATATATATGAGATCTTAAAGTGCGCCTGGGACGAGACACCATAGTATAAGCACACAGGACGCTCTCATAATAATGCAATTATGGCTTAATACTGTCCTGTATGACTGTATGACTGTATGACTGCACAGTTATTTGAAAGATGCCTTTACTGCACTTGCGCGCAGTCTTACAGTCACATGCCACACGCAAGCACACTTTTGCCATGGATAGTGTGAAGCCTAAGAGCTCTTTTAAGTTATCTAGTGTAGTGCTGGCCTAAATTGCAGAAGAATAGGTGCGTAATTTCTGTCAACGGAGGGCTACCACGCTAAATTTTACCTGAAAAAGCTTTGTTTGTAAGCATCAGTCAGTTTCTCCAAAGGATATTTGCTGAAGCATTTTATCCAATTTACGTCAGTCGAAATGTTGGCCGGCTACACTTTGTCGTATCATTCTTGATTTGTTCTCTTCCACCTTTCGGTGACCTCTGTGTATTTCCCGGATATTAGCGAACTCAGTAGACTGATAAGATTGTTATTCCCGCGTGTTTTCTGTAAGAATATTACAGCGGGGTGATTTTCTTTTCAGGTTTATGAGAAGCCCAAGGAGAACTACCGAGGTGTCCATTTAGCCGAAGAGGGTAAAGCGTGGCGCCATACCACACATTTTACCAGACGGCCCTGCGTACATCCCTCGTCGGGAGACAGCTGCACGCGAAGGCCCAAAGGAAAAGTGGTCACCGAGAAGCTAAGGAACTCCAAACGGCACTTCAGCTGTCTGTGCAAGATCACGAAGAGGAGCAAGAACTTTACAAGCGTAAAGGCTGTGTACTACAGGGAAAAATTCGGTACTTGATCATCCGTCAGTGTTATATTCTTCTCCAACAGCTAGGATGATTACAAATCGTGCAGCCAAAATACGGCAGTGGGCGTGTTTTGAATTTTTCTTCAGTTTGGTCTGAAATAAATATTCAGTGCTTTCTACACTTTCTGCTTCTAAATGCTTTTTTATTTTCTTGAAATCGCAGCCCACACAATAATTGAAAACAGCATTAGCTAAATTCCCACAGAAAATGGTTTCTTTTAAGCATAAACAAGGTTGTGCGAGGCTACAAGCTGTGACGATTTCCCCCCGCCTAGCTGCATGCATAACTGTAGACGCGACATTATAGTTACTTTCTACGCGTATCACGATCTACCGAAAATAATTTCATCTTGCGACAACGCGCCGCTTGTATGGAGTGAACGGCCGAGCTGAAGCCAACTTCCAGGCCGAACTCTTGTGCGTTACGTCACGGACGCGTGCGGAGGCCTTGAACTAATCTAGGTGGTGGTGCTCTGACAGGCGATATTGCGTAAATGTTTACGGAACTAAAATTTTAAAAAATTATGACAAAGTATTGATATGTGGGGCAACAGAAAATAAAGCATAAAGGCGAATTTGATTTTCACTTAGGGTCAGTGTGTATGAAAAGTAAGCGATTGCTATTTCTGAAGTTCATTGGAGGACCATATGCGAGGCTTTCACGAGTGCAAAATGCTCGTACTCCACGACATTCTACTGCTATTGTTTAGATGACAGTCACGAGCAATGCCTTACCCGCTTTGACTCATTCAATTACTTTTTATTCAAAGGGTTCCCGACATTCGTTGTGTTCACTCCCCCAATGTGTCATACGGAAAGAATTAATCCGAGCCAGGCAATAGCCTCGTATTGCGGCGAGAGCTACGACAGCGCATCATTCGAGTCCCAAGAATGGCGGGGCAGCCAGTGTCGAGGCTTGACAGGAAAGCTCTACGGCTTCATTTCCAGGATTCGCAGAATGCTTGTAAGTAAAGGAAGGAGGGAGGGCAAGAGAGAGGAGGGAGCAATTTGCCTAATTATTCCAGCGGCCACGGGCTGTCCCTTTCCCTCCAGGACCAACTTCCCCCGCCCCGTCGCCGACAAGCAACCCGCGGGATGCCAATTAGAGCCACAGGCCGCGCTGTACGAACTCTGGGGAACGCTGTGGTGCCTAGATCGCTGCAAGCCTTCCGAACCACGGGCGGGAGTATTTAGAGGGAGCTTCAATGTAACAGTGGCCTCGAACGGTGTTAATACACTGATGCACAAAAAAATTCAGGTGGGCGCGCACAGGGGACATCGATTAGGAAACGTCTAAAGAACTCGCTTAGGTTCAATAGGATCATCACACTGCGGACGAGGTGAAGAAAGAGCAACGCGTACGATGACCGCTCAGGTTGCCGAGCGATCAACAAACGCACTTGGCATCAGTCGGTTCCTGCCATTTCTGCTTTAGGGCGGTCAGTTTAAGCATTGTATGCATGCCCCCGTCTTTTCAACGCTGTTTAAGATCCTAGTATACATGACAGGCTAATTCCCCCTGACTACGGCCTAGGTGTAGCTGCATCTCAGGAAATAAGGTTTCTTCAGGTTACATAAAGGACAAAACCTCGGCGAAGTTTCACGGAAGACGGAGTTCTTAACAAGTATCGTGTATCACCTAGCTCAACTTCTTCACAAGGCAAATTAGCACCGGTAAGTTTTTAGCCAACCGAACGTGCTCTAACAAGGTCAATAGAGAGACGAAAAGGCAGGGATGTCACCTATAGGTGCCATTCCCGAGTTTGCTACCCCGCGAACGCCAAGCGCTCAGCGATATAGCTAACCTCTCCGGCTTACACGCAACTCTCTTCTAAATTCGGCACTAACAAATGCCAGTGGTGCGGTAGATGGTGACCGATTCAAGAAAAATCCATGCAATGTCCGTGTGCCGGCTTTCCACGATGAGGCGTAATACCGGCAGCTGGTATTCCAAATGCAGAAACGCTTCGAGCGCAAGTGCAGCCTTATCACGCCTCTTCGAGAGCTCTGTCACAGGAGCAGCCCGAAAATAATCGAAATAGCCGAATCCTCAATTTTAAAGTAAAATAAAGAGGGCAATCACTGGGTGTCATAACGTGGCTCCATGCTCTTAAGGTTCGCTGCTCACCGCTTCCAACAACGCTCTCGAGGCTTGGAGTTGGGATTTTAAAGTACACAAACAATCGTTACAAAAATGAACTCGAAGGATCCTCAGGTGTCGGGAGCGAGACAGCGAGAGCTTCCGGAGACCGCAGGTGGGTGAGCGAGCAGCGACATCTCGCGCTCCAGGGCTTGCAGACGCGCGGTACATTCAGCAGGGGGGCACTTTTCATCGCATCTGGCCATCACTGTGTCGTGTACGAGTGAACGACGAGCAGCAGAAGAGCAATAGTTTAGGTGAAATCGTGTGTCCGCAGCACAGTACGCCATGCGATGAGTGCAAGTGTGGCATGTTCGCGCTGCATCGTTTTCCATCGTCGCCTGAAATGCGGCAGCAGTGGGTGGCCTCAGTAAATCGGAACAACTTCCGCGTGTCGCCATCGTCACGCCTGTCTTCCCGGTATTTCGCTGGCGGCAAAAAACTGACGAGGACAACGTTCCCTTGCAGCATCCTGGATAGGAATGTACGCAAGCCACTGATGACTCACCTAGTAAGTAAGAATGTTACGGATTCGTACTTCATATCGTCCATAATACAGCGGCCGACACGGCTGCAAACTCCGCCTTGTCCGGTTACGCATGTGCAGCCTCGCGCGCCGTACTTCACCGGAGGGCCTCGCGGCAACCCACGCGCGATGGGGCCTACTGGTCACGGCTTGCGACGGTGTCACATTCCCCTTCACCAGCACGACTTTTTCCTTCACATTGTGCTCCAGTGACTGACCCACCCAGCCAGACTGCACGTAGTTGTGCGACTCCAGTGCCTCGTAGTTGCACACCTGGCAAAGACCCCACACATTCGCCTCAACGATATATTAACAAAGTTCACTCGCCGTATTCCTGGCCACTCACACGTGTCCTCGACCTAGTCTTCGGCGTCGTTGTGGGAATGTAGGTCAAGGTATCTGTGAGAAGAATGTGTCGGTGTTTACAGTTACAGCTGACAACTTACGCGTCGCGAACAAGTATGCGCGGAGGTTGAAACTGATGAATGATCCGTAGACGTTTAGTACGCCAATAAGGAAATCGGTAGACAGCTGCAAGAACATTCTAGTTACCGATTATTAACACTTCATGCCGTGATCGACCTTCTACTACGCTTGCTGCTACTGGTACCGACGACGAAGCACTGCCGTTCGCAGACGCGGAGCTCATTCTTGCGTTGCAAGCGCGAATGCGCGCCGCTTAACGGTTCAGACAGCGACGAATCGGTCAGTGGCAGCGACGATATCAAACAAAACAGTCTAAAGAAACGAATAATCAGCAAACACGGGCTTTAGCAGAGATCTCACACCAATGGATAGCACGCCGGTTCGAGTACGCGCAGCCCAAGATGGCGATTTCGCCAATCTTGCACGTTAGGCGGCGCACATTTCAATATGGCGCCCCCCTGGCGTGAGAATTTGAAAAGGTGTATAGAACGCTGAGAGGCTGCAAAGTTCTTCGCACCGTGGCAGGCACGGTGAAGAGTTTGCTGCTCGTCGCGGCAGAGCGGGCAGCCCTAACGACTCCAATTAGAAAGCACATAATAGCGTGTTGTGCCACAGGAGAAAGATGAAGGTGAACGCGTACGCTTAACTTCAACGACGTAGCATCGTGAGAGTTTACGCGAAACACAACAGGTGCCGGTAATTTTGTTACCGCGCCAAGCAAGCGTGCCGCTACAATGATCATCGCGGCAGTGAGCTGCAGCATCAACCGCTCCTGCAGTGCTATTCCCGCGTGATATATCTAAAAGACGTCGCCCGTAAATTGCCCTGCAGTTTTATTTTCATTCATTTGCTTGTGCGCTAAATTCTTTACAAAATATAGCGTCGGCAGATACGGAAAACTAGGCCAGATAACTATACCTTACTTTTGTCTACGCGAAAACCAAACTACGCTTAAGGTAACTCTCAAGGTTAGGTATTATTTCCATCTGATATGTACTACGACGAGTGAATTTTGCTTTCTATACCGTCACTTCGCGGTATTCACCTGTCCTACATGGTCGCGCTGTGGCTGCACGAAGTGTTGTTTGGTATGCGTGGTTAAGTTTAACCGCGTATGGAGGAGCATATGGAGGGATAGCAAGAAATACGTTGCTGAGTTCTGCATCGCCTTTTTTTTTTTTTGTCAGAAAATTAGCGCACCTGCTATAGGGAATTGAGTAGTTAACTGCTAAAATTCTGTTGCGCGAATTTCTTTCCGACTTTTTTTTTTTGTCTAAGTGGTTTTATCGTGGTTACATCTGCTGCGGTGAGACGCGATCTTGTTATCACATCGTTGTCTTGCCGTTATACTCGCTGGCCCGTTAATCAACGAGTAACCTACTTGTAATCATATTCGTAGCGCAAAAAAACCAGACGCAGACACAAGTAGGGAACACATGCACAGGACGGGCGCTAGACAACTGATTTATTACTGAAAGGCAACATGAAAAAGCCAAAAACTGCCGGACATGAGCGCATGCGCACCATCAGACTCCGAGGTGCTTTCTTATACCTGCATCCCCACGTGTTACCACCACCTTACATGCGGGGGACATCTGGCGGACCATTTCCGCAGGTGTGGTTGTGCTCCAGAATTCACCACCCTACACGTGTGCTTAAAAAAGGCAAGGATCAGGCAAGGCGAGAAATCATAGAAGCGCTTGCTATAAGCGAGAATGAAAGAAAATGTGTCAGTGCTGCGTCGGTTGCTTTGCCCCGTAAAGAGCTTGAGTATCTGAAAGCAAATCTTGCGCATGTAAGCTGGTAACACGAGGGGGGGAGGGTGGGATACAGTTATAAGAGAGCACCTCGGAGTGTGACGGTGCGCATGCGCTCATGTCCGCCGGTTTTTGGCTTTTTCATGTTGCTTTTCAGTAATATATCAGTTGATGTCGAGCGCCCGTCCTGTGTATGTGTTCCCTACTTGTGTCTGCGTCTGTTTTTTTGCGCTACGAATATGATTACAAGTGACTCAAACCAACTAGCCCGCATCGCCGCCTTGAGTAAACTAAAGTGGCGGTACGCTGCGTCGTAAACAAACACAGTGCTAACTGTGGCGCTCGATTAGTCGAATGTCGACTGCTCTCGTAAAAGCTTGAAATTGTTTCTCCATTTTGTCGTTTTGTGGGCAAGCCCGCTTGTTCTCGTCAATAAGCTGCTCTTCTTCTCAACCTTACCATAATTCGCGTGATGGCGTGCCCGCCTATCGTCGTCATTATCAGACAACGTCTCTCATCAGTCCAGCGTTACGAAATTTAGTCGACAGAGGCAACCCGTCTTCTTTTATTATTTTTACAGGGCACGGAAAAGCGTAGAAAAACGCTCTGACGGTGCTCGCGACGGAGAACGCGCAATTCGACGACTCAAACTTTGCCTCGGGCAGCGGAGCGTAATTGGATACTCAAGGAGAAAGAGTATTGATTTTTCTCGGGGAACACGACCTAGACGCAATGTTGCAAACTTTTGGTGCCTTTGTTTCCGCTCAACGGCGTTCTTCGCGGCGCAACACATACATCGAACGCGCCAGAGCCAAAAATAATCCACTTACGGTTAGCACCCTTCCGATATCTCTAAACAGCTCGTTTTGTGGAGCCATGTTCCATGTGCTGCCCACACTAAAAAAACATTGGGCCCCAAATTCATAGTGTTTTGCTTTTTATCCTGTAGTTGCCTTTGCGACAAAAAGCAAGTTTCAACACAGATGTGTGCGGTATCAACAGATGCACGAAAGACTCCCCTTTCCTAAGATTAAAAGATAGCTTGAAGCGCAACGCCACGAAGAAGTGCAATTGGCGCTATAGCTCACTTTGGCAAATGTCGAAATCATTGAAAAATTTCAGTCACTTTCGTCCCGGTTGTCACAGCAGAGGTTCATTATAGGGAGATTCAGCTAAGCGAAGAAGGTACGCTAGCGAGGTTCCGCACTACAGGCTATTCGAACAAAATAGCGCGTCCGTGTGCGCACATGCGTATGTGTGACTTTGGCTCCTACGAACACACTCCTGCGCATCCTCTAGGCTCACCGGTTGTATTAAAAACGAATCAATAGTCAAATTTCACAATCAACAGCAAAATTTCCCGACCTTAAACTTGGTTGGGATATTCGAAATGCACCGTACAGCCGAGCAGCTAAGATAAATTGAAGGAAGGCCCTGTGTGAAAGGTTTATAATTGCTCCTGATGGTCCTAAAAAATCGCGTAAAGCTATTCTAAGAGCCACAACAATATACGACGGCACATATTGCGCCCCGTCCAAGATATCTACGCAATTTATTCTTTGTAAAGAAGATTCAATTTTCACTCAAGATCTTAGTGATTGTTATCTACTCTGGTATAACCAAACTGATAGACTGATGCAAATTTTGTTATTAAACACATATTTTTTACGTTTTGTTAATTCAATAGTAGAAACTTTAAAGTGCTGTATGGCTCTGAGCTGTGCCGTGTTTCGACAGTTTTCCATGGTCGATCCTCCTAAGAATTCACCTAAACAAGCGATGACCATTGTAGTACAAAATGCCTTTTGAATATTTCAGGCAGAGGAACTGGTAGTTTAATGAAAACTGATGACTTCAGGCATGGACGTAGCAAGGTCGACTGTTTTCACTATAATGCCCCTGTTTTCCTCTCTCCAGCCCTGTTATATTTAGAGCTGACAGTCCGTGCATTACAGTCTAACTTCGAACATACACTTTAGTAAAGAAACCTCCGCGAAATAATGACTCTTTGAACGGCGTTGTATTTTTCACATGTCACGATACTTTTTCAGATATTTCGGTTATTTAATACTCATTGAGTGTGTGAAGCGAAAGGGTTCACCACTATGTGGGCAAAGTATTAGTGTACACGAATGCTTTAAATGCGACTGCATGAGTGCAACATCTTTGTACAAAATCATTTTAGCATCTCAAGCTTTACCATAACATTCTGATCGATGGTCAAAACACATTTCTTTGCTTCTTTTCCGCTTTTATTATTGTGTCTCTAGGCGACGAAGAATGCTTACTGTCGCGCCAATTAGCAATATATATATATATATATATATATATATATATTGTAGCGAAGCGTTCGTAGTCGGTAATGGGTCGTCCTCTCGAGCGCCTTCTAGTGGGTCGCCTCCTCTCTGAGGGCACGCCTCTCGTGCAGAGAGTCGGCCCCGCTTTGACTGTCGTCGTCGCCGAGTGGCCGCTAATAAACGTCTTGACAATTTGGTGGAGAGTGCTGTGCCCTTTCAACAACTACGGTCCGCATTCGATGCCCTTGGAGCTTCGATCCCGTACCGTGCCTGCTACCATGACTCAAGACGCCACCCAGCAAACGCCTCCTCTTGCACCGACGCCTTGTCCAGGTGTCCCCCGCATCCGCGACCCTCCTGTCTTCACCGGCGCGGATGGCACCGACGTCGAGGACTGGCTCGCGATCTACGAGCGTGTGAGCGTCGCCAATAAATGGGACGAGGCAGGCAAACTGAGCAACCTCGTGTTTTACCTCGCGGGTGTGGCAAGCCTATGGTACAACAACCACGCATCCGATTTCGCTACGGCGTCGGATTTCAAGACCGCCATCATCGACGTGTTTGGCCGCCCTGCCGTTCGCAAGCTGCAAGCCGAACAGCGTTTACGTGAACGAGCCCAGCAAGCCGGCGAGCTACATTGAAGACGTGCTCGACTTGTGCAAGAAAGCCAATGCGACAATGTCTGAGTCCGACAAGATCCGGAACGTTATGAAAGGCATCGACGACGATGCCTTCACCATGCTGCTCGCCAAAAACCCTCGCACTGTGGCAGAGGTCATCACACTGTGCCAAAGCTACGAGGAGCTGCGCCGGCAGCGGCTGATGACGCGTCGACCTCCATCACGCGACGCCGACCTCGCTGGCTTGTCGGCCGTGTCGGACCACTCCGTCTTACTGGCCAAAATCAAGTCATTGGTGCGGTAGGAAATTGCCCGCCAGTTTTCTCTACTGGCCTTCGCTCACCCGCAGCATGTTGAACAGCCGTCGAACACACTGCTGCCTCCCCTACGCCGGGCAATCGAGCAGGAAATCGCGGAGGTCATGCCGGAATTGTCAAGACGTTTATTAGCGGGCACTCGGCGACGACGACAGTCAAAGCGGGGCCGACTCTCTGCACGAGAGGCGTGCCGTCAGAGAGGAGGCGACCCACTAGAAGGCGCTCGAGAGGACGACCCATTACCGACTACGAACGCTTCGCTACAATCTATATATAGATATATGCCACAGAACTTAGAATACTGCAAGTTGTTGTGGTGATAACACGCTGTGACCCGCTTACTGTCATCGACGTGTCAAAGCTTCGCTTGCAAACCTCGGCCGAGCATGCGCCATGCACCGAAATGTAGAGACTCGTCTACGCAGCGCTTCTTCTGTTGTCTCATTTGGGCGCGTGCCGCTATCTCGCTAACCTCTTTAGCCTAATCGCGGAAGACGAGCGCAGCTTGCGTAACACGCGACGAACACAAAAGCAAGCAATCTAAACGAGCGAACCAGGCCGGAGCATCTCTCCGGATGTCCCCCAACGCGATGCTGGGGCAACGCTTTGAACACTCCGGCCATCAAAGTTGCCCCAGGGAGCGACAAGGAGGTCAGAGACAGGAGCGGCCGTCTTTCAGTCTGCACAAATATGCTCGCATTGCTGCAAGAATGGCCCAGACAAGACAACGACTGTCGCGCAAGAAGAATTTCTTTTTCCAGATTCAACCGTTTAATTAAGAAAGGTTCATTGGGTATTCCAAAAGGACTTGTTTCTGGGCTAGTTGGTGCGTACATTGCTTAGGTACAGATGACTGAGGCGCAAAATACATTTGTAATATTGTGGCCCTTCTCTGTCTTCTCTTCTGCTTCTCCCTTTTCTCAAGAATTGTATTTTGCGCCCCAGTCGTCTGTACCTAAGCAATCGTTGGGTATTCTTGATATCGATCACTCGGAAAAGAATATAGCAGCGAAACACAGTGCGGGGTCCATACTTCGTGAAATTCTATTTCAGTTTTTGTTGTTCCCCTATACTTCGTGAAATTATATTTCAGTTCTTCTTGTTCCCCTATCATATGGTGCTCCGAGCAGTCAATCTCAGCGATAACAGCGATGCCGGAGGCATCCGAACTCATGTCCTAGCCAATGGCGAAAGGCAATAAGAATGGAACATGACATTTAACGTTAGCAAATGTTGAACACTTGACGTTTGTATTTCATGCCTGCTGCGACCTCATAGTGTCTATTATAGAATAGAGCAAATAACACCCAGGGACACAGGCAAGTGAGACGACACAGGCGCTGTGTGTTATTTGCGCTATTCCACAATGCATTCGTACCAACTAGCTCGGCTTTCCTTACTACTGCAGTTCATATTGTGTCTTCCCTTCAATAATTGCATATTGATAGCCCCCAATTTTCCTTTGCTCAGTGAAGAACATCTGCAAGACGGCTTAAAATACATAACCGAGGAAGAACAGACCTCTGAAATACGATATATATAAACGGAATCTATGATACCGAGGCGTGCCAAAAGAGCGTTTTTTAATGCGCATCACTGCCTTATAGCAAAGGCTAAGAAGTCCTATAAAATTTTAACGGTGGACATTCATTGTCTTGATTACACACTTGTTCCGAAGTAACAAAAAAAAAATGAAACTGCGACACAAGTGCGAGCGTGCGTGCGTGCGTCTGAGTTTAACAAAATTTTAACAATATCTAGCTGTCACGAATAGAGTGATTAACAGAAAGTTCATCTTAGCATTGTGCAAATTTTCTTTTAAAATCAAAAAGGCGAGCGCTTCGACACCATACGGTGAAACACCCCGTTCGCGCGGGCAGCCACTCCAGCACGACACCTAGGCTGTTGAAGAAGAGGGGCCTGTAGTGCACCACGGTCGCAGCAGGGGTTACTAGACTTCGTGTCCTGCGCCCATCCGTTCCACGATGTTCCGCAGCGCGCTTCTAGGTATGACATAGCGACGCAGTTTTCTTGCAGCAGCACGTTTAGTAGCGCGGGCTCTTCCGGTCGTGTTTCCGCTTCAGCGGGGGTACCAGTAAAAAAAATATATATTAACGGCGTCATAAAACGAGCCACCGTGGCAGTTGGCTCCTTTCTGCATCGCCGAAGGAACGTGCAGCAGCTATATACGGGCCGACCACGGTTAATTGCTTGGCGCGGCGGAGAGGACGAACTCCGGACAAGGAGCCGTGCCGAACCTCGCCGGCGTAGCCTGCCAAGCAGGATGGCGAAAGAGTCGTCCTAATAATTACCGACCGTCTCACCCGTTGCCGGATAGCGCTGCAACGGTGTTGCAGAGGCGCCGTCCACATGAGCGGTCGCATCCAGGGTGACGACCGAAACAGTGCGTCGCAATTGCGTCACACGACGTTGAACCTCTGTTTTTCTTGTTATTGGCAGCCCATATACTTCAACCACGAACTACTGCAATTGAAGGTTTGTTTCGCTTATACTATCGCACCGGAAAAGAAAGCTGAGCGCGCTTTTCTGCCAAAGGGGAAGCATAATACACGTGGAAGGCTTTTAAGAAAGAAGAACTGTTCGAAAGGCACAGTGTTTCGCTTGCTCACTGATTTTCCCGGAAAAGCGGAAGCCGTACGCGTTTCGCACTTTCCTTCCATTTTTATGAGCTTATTGGGGGGGTATTTCGAGGTCCCTTACATTTATATGCCTTGCTACATGGTGCGGCTTTCGAGGATACATCAGACCATGTTATATGAACGTGACAAATGCGGCTATTACTTCCTAGCAGTTAGTCTCACTTCACGCAGCAACAACACCGCGTAAATTAACTATAAAACATCTTGGAAGTTGTTTTTATATTTAAAGCACGTTTATTTTTTTCTGCGTGCTTTTACTCTTGTCAGTCATTACTTCGGCTTTTGTACGAGACTTTTCCTATCTGAGCCGTCATCCCACTAATCTATATGTACATACATGCGTAAGTGAACGTTTTTTTTTTTCTTGCGGTGCCAGCATTTATAAAAGCCCCAATAATAGTAAACAGCAACAAACAACATAATAAAATGACACCACCATGACCTCGACGTAGCAATCTCCTACCAAATTAATAATTACGTGGCCTGCATACCGCGAACGACGATGGTTTGCTAACATGAACGTATTGCCATTAGATGTCGTTGTCATTCATCAAGCGATAAAGTTTCAAACTGAATGGAAATGGAAGCAACGCTTGCATCGCGAGTAATGTTACGGACGGTAAAGTCCTCTCGCTTCAATTCAACTGCAAGAGGCTTTCGTGCGCGCGAGCGATGTGGTTGTTTAAACTGTTTAATCTTGGTGGACATAAGTTATCGCGTGCCTTTCACCCCATGTGTGGCGAACTACAAGAGCTACCTCACCGTTCAACCTCGCTACTGTTTCCGGTATTCGCGATATATACTCCATAAAATGCGGCCAGTTCACGCGAATCACTGAGGCAGGCAAGTGATCGACGCTAACCTGTGTTCGCCCTATCTCGTTTGCGTTTTTATCTGACCCCTGCCCCGTGGAATAAAGTACGCTGATTGGCCGGCCGCAAGTTTAAAAACTGTGGCCTCGAGCTTTGGTATGCAAATTAGAGCGGTTCTAGGGAAGATGCACGGGTTGGCGAGCAGAGCGGCCAGCTGTCCAAGTGGGGCAGCCGAATCATATTGTCATTAGTGGCGCACGGCCGCGTTGCACGGCTGATGAGTGTGCGCCCGGCATTTCGGGCACCCTTTCCGACAGCGCGGTGCCCTGGGATCGATGACACAAATGTGCAGGCCGGGGTAGGGCTGCCCTCACCCCCTCCTCCCTCACTGCGCCGCCACTCGAGCGTACGGCTACGCCTGGGGCCGATTAAGCAACAACGGCCCTCTGGCACCCCATGCAGGGCCGTTGGCGGTCAGCCGAGCAGTTTTCGACCGGTGCATATCAGGTACGAAATTATGAGGACACAGTGTAGATGCTCTAGATGGTTGTTGCGATTATCTTTGTATATCTACTCTTTAACTATGCAAATATAGCACCGTATAAGGTGGACTTCGAAACATATCGATAGAGAAATGATGTAAGAACTACGAAACCTACATAATATTACGAAGAACAGCCAATAAATCATTAGGTTAAGGAACGAACTATTCATACATAGAAAAGAAAGTTGTTCTCGAAGGACAAGAAAACGACTTCTTCAACCCTTGCGGGAGCGCGGCTTGGCGCAAATACATAGGGTGAAAGCGGATGATGTGTTTTACAACAGGCCATTGCGAGTTTTGCGCACTAACATTACGCTGAACACATGCTGCACTTAACAAAAAAAAGAACTATGATGACCTCAAAGTATGGCCCGAACACACGAGTATTGATGAAGGAAGCCATCACGCTACAATTACAACATGTAAGCGTCAGCACCTTTTCAGAGGCCGTTTTTCTGTGCTGAGTGTGTAGTTGTGCCGAGACAATCACCGTGTCCTTTTCGCAAATGATGATGCACTTGACAGAACTGCGCAAATAGACACCTTCTGAACGAAACATCTTTTTGTGCGTGAAGGTAAGAAAGAAATTAAGAGACACCGCAAGAATTGCCGATGCCAACACTGAATGAGCTGCTGGGACGTGACGCAGTTCCGCAATTCGGGCGTCACCACCAGTTCAATTTCCTGGCTGACACCCCCGTAGACAGTTACACCGAGATTTTTCTCGCCCGCAAGCACCGAGAATGGATGCGCCACTTCGTACCCGTCGGATATTGCTTTTTTTTTTACTTCACACAATCGAACAATGTTGAGTTCTAGAAAAGGTTGTTACAGCTACCTTAGACCTACGATGTTTGGACGCGCGACGTGTTTCTGTGCTCCCCCAAAAAAGCTCGCGCGAATGAAATATTAGACTCACGCGTGTACGGTGTCTGTGCCCTTCTCAGCTTTGGTCGGCCTACCCATTTTCACAGCTTTTTTTTAGAAAAATTAAAAAAAACGTTGGTTTCTGCGTCATAGGAATGGGTATAACACGAAAGTGAGACGTGTCTTTACAAAAGTAGTTCAATGCTCCTTGTACATTGATAAATGAGAGCTCACAATGTCTGTTGGTACTTGTCGGCTATAGCATCGTTCGATGTGGACGCACCTACGATGATCTTAGTGGCACATCTCCATCCCGACGACTAACGTCAATGATTATGATTAAACCTTTCTGGTGAATCCCGCCCAATGATGAGATCAACAAGCACATAAGCACTAGTACTCGATATGCGCCCATGAAAAGCGCTGTCATTTGAGGAGAGAACCGGCAATGTGTGCCTTCGCCTGCAGTTGGGTAACCTACACTTCTGCTCATGCATACACTACCACACTGCGCTGCAAGAACGCGAGAGGCAGTGCTCGTAGCTTGAGCAGCGAACGGGCGAAGGCGTCCTGCTGCCCACTGGCGTGTCTCTCACTGCATCAAAGCAGTTACACAAACTGTATTGAAACGAAATGGAGTGGAAATGGGGAGCCACCCTCCGCTGCGCAGGGACTGTCCTGTCGGGGCTCGTTAGTCTCATGATGGAGTACTTCACCTCTCCAAGAGGGCGACACCGCCCCCCCCCCCCCCCAACCAAGGTCAATGTGAAAGGGAGGTGAAAAATATATAAGACGCGTTTGTAAAGGCTCATAGATGAGCGTCAGTAGCGAAGTGGGTAAAGCGCCCGGCTTCTATCGTCGTGAACCGAGAGGTCGTGGGCTCGACTCCCAGGTCATCCAAGTCAACGAAACTCTTTCTTCTGGTTTTTCTTTGTCATATGCTCGCGTGCATTTGCTGACATCACATTCGTGACGGAAATGATGTCAGTGAGGTCTTCGTGGACCCCGGCATTACACACTTTCGTGTCAATAAATCAGGTTGTACGTAGTTCTCACGCCTCACAACCGTAGGACATATTGCCCTATGATAAGCAAAACACAAAGAGAGAACAATAATTAAAAGTCCTTCAAATGTTGAAGGTACGAGTAAATAGTTCATTATGCTGTTAAAGGGCACCGGTGAAGAAAAAGCTGCGCAAAACCAAGTTCGTTGGAGCCGCAAGACGACATGCAGAAATTTGCTCACATAATAGCTTTTAAGAGCGCACGCCGTTTACGAAAGTCTTCGTACGTATTCTACACTGTCGCATGAGATAAGGCAAGACATTAACCGTTCTTGCAGTTGCCCGTTTCCAAGACAGGAATTGCGGGAATGCATTGCCGCTGCCGCAAGAAATGATGGAGTCTATGCCGTCAACCAAATGATGTTTATAAAATGTGCGTCTGGGCATCCGCACAACAAAAGTCAGGCCTGCATCGTGTTTCATACCATGTTCGCCGGTGCTTATGAACAGTGATAAGTGTCAATGAGGGTGCTTTTCCAGCTTAATGAGCGAGAGAACAATTACAAGGCACGCAATCAAAATAACAGCGTTTGTCCTTTGTATTGTCGCCCCGTGTAAAGTTTACGATTCTTACACCTTACATCAAAAGCAAGCTAACCTTCGCCGCACATAAGGACAGGAAATGTAACTATATATATATATATATATATATATATATATATATATATATATATATGCAGGCGGCAGCACACTTTTATCGCAGAACGCCGGGAAGTTCCGCTTTGCATGTGGAATTTGGTATAAGATGTCCCATTTATGTATTTGCGGGACCAGGAGTCTCCTTTACAGATAAAAGCGGAGTGCCGCTCAGCTCAACATTGCAAGTATGCGAGTTCTAATAGAGTCATTTCCTTATAAAACACGCCTAACGTGTGGTGCGGCAAATGTGCTTTCTCACATGACCGCGAACGGTGTACGTGTATGCAGAGGGATGGAAGTGAAAATTCCCTTGTGCCAAATACTTATGGCTATTGTGCCGGTCATTATGGTTTTAGAGAACCGTCGCTGTTGCCTTTGAGTCTGAAACATTTTCTTTAAAGCGAAGGTACTCAAAAGGAAAGCTTTCAAAGCGCATAGCGATGACGCCATGCATGAAACAGTGCACCGCTGCGGTGCTCTTCGAGATCGAGATGGTATAAAAACGCATAGGCTTGTGAAGGCGTTCTCCAACCAAAAAGCAGCGTAGCGACCGTTCGCCGCTTCTTTCTCGCCCTCGCTTAAGAGTCAAGTGCCCATCGCCAATTACGACGATGTTCTTTAGCAAATTATGAAGCTTTCTTAGCAATTTGCGGGTAAATTGCCCATGCTCTTCGGTGAACCGTTTCTTCCGCTGTCGTGATCATTGTATGTACCTCAACTCCTGTTCCTTCACCAAGAACACAGCGCCATCAGAAGGCTCTACGGCCAGTCCGGTCGCAAGCCTTTCAGCCTCTTTGGTGACATATGCAAAAATGACAGGAAGTAATCAGCAGCATTCAATCTGCCGTAGTCGATATACTGTTGAGCGAATGGTGACGCATTTAGTTACCGGCGCAGAGGTCATACACACATTAATAGAATATTAAATAGTTCTTATGGCGTTGAGTGAGTGAGTGAGTGAGTGAGTGAGTGAGTGAGTGAGTGAGTGAGTGAGTGAGTGAGTGAGTGAGTGAGTGAGTGAGTGAGTGAGTGAGTGAGTGAGTGAGTGAGTGAGTGAGTGAGTGAGTGAGTGAGTGAGTGAGTGAGTGAGTGAGTGAGTGAGTGAGTGAGTGAGTGAGTGAGTGAGTGAGTGAGTGAGCACGCGCGTGTCTGTGTGCGTGAGAGGGGATGTATACTGCTCATCATGTAAGAGTCGAACTACATCTTAAGCTACACCTGTGTCACACGGCCACTACTGATAGCGATTAGGGCCGATCCGGATTGCATTCTTGATCGCGATCAACAATGGTTGTTGCTACACAGTCCAAACTAATCCGGATCAAGTTTCGCGCAGTCAAATCGCGATCACGGAGCCAGATCTCGATGCGCAGATCGCGATCGTCTTGAACCCGATCGGACCTGATCTCGATTAAAGGTGACCATGTAGCAGCACCTGATCCGGATCGAGCCTATTCCGGATTGGCCCTGATCACAATCAACATTACCCGTGTGACACCGGTGTTATACACAACCATATTGTTAATTTTGTGGGACCGGATTGACGAAGCGTTTTTTTTTGTACACGTTGTTTCTCATTAAATGGCCCCTTTCTTTGAATTCACTACCACACAAAACTTTCCTATTCTCGTATGATAACTTTTTTTTAGGCACTACGACTACACTACTGTATAGACGACGGCTGGTCTCTCACGGCCGAAAAAAAAATTATATATATATATATATATATATATATATATATATATATATATATATATATATATATATATATATCTGTGTGTGTGTGTGTGTGTGTGTTAGTTCTCATTAATATTGTGTCTAACAAAAAAAAACATGGCTGATCCCTCCGTCATAGGAATCACGGTATAACACGAAAGTGAAACGTGTCTTCACAGAAGCAGTGCTTATTGTGCAGTGATATATCAGAGCTTGTACAATGTCTATTCGTGTTTGGCAGCTTAGTACCGTTTTGAAGTGATGCACCCATGTTGACGGCATGTCTCTATCGCGACGACTAACGCCCATGATCATGATTAAGCCGTTGTGGTAGCTGACGTTGTGAACATATATTTGGACACAGCAAATCGTGAATCCCGCGTAAGGATGATATCAACAAGCTCATAATCAACATTGGTACCCGGTATGCACTTCTTCAAAGCGTCGTCAATTAAGGAGAGAAGCGGCACGGTGTGCGCTTTCTAGCAATGGGTGACCGACGCCTGCGCTCATCCATACACTACCACGCACTTCAGCAACACGGGAGGTAGAGGTTCGTAGCCTGAGCCGCAAACGCGTGCGTCCCGCTGTGCTCTGTCTCGCAGGCGCTAGTCTCGCTCCACCAAGGCACGCCATTCGCCCGTCGAAATCGCGTCCTTTCTGCAACGCGTATTGCAGCAGTTTTGTTAGTCGGTGCTCTCGCAATCGAAGCAGTCGGCGGTGGAGTAATCCCGTTGGTGCATGTGCAAGCTGCACTACTCCGATGAGACGACGCACGCTAACACGAAGCGAAAGGCAAAGAAAGAACGTAACCAACGTAACTGCGTCAAGGGTGCCTCGGCGACGCCAGCGCAGCCAGTGTACCTCGCTGGTATCGAGACGCTGTAACCATGACCTCCGATATCGCGCGCAATCTCGGAGTAAGCGCTAGTAGGTGTCGATCGTGAAGCATTACTTCTTTTCACCTCTCACAGACGGCGGCACCGCCCCGCTCCGCGCCGCCTACCTACACCGCCAACAGAGAGCACCGTGCGAAAGAGAATGTGTGAAAGATATAAGGCGCGTTCGCGCCGTATCCCGCTGTGCCGAGTTAGCTTAGTCGGTAGGGCGTCGGGCGCTTGCCGTCGCGGCCGCAAGATTGTGGGTTCGATTCCATGCGGGGGAATTTTCTTGGTTTTTTTCTTTCTCGCCCGTTGGCGTCCATTTTATCAACGTCATATCCGTGACGGATGTACTTGGTGGACCTCGGCATAAAACACACTCGTGTTAAAAACGAGCCCTTAAAAGTCATGTTCTTTCCTTCATTCATAGCGAGGGTCTCGTCCTGGTAGATTTCATGCCTTCAGGTGGTATGCGAGGGATTATTGGTCAGCTGCCAACTCGTAAAAAGTTCACGTGCTACGTGTCGCCTACAGGCAAAAAAAGAGTGTTCCACACTCGCCGCCATGGCTGCGATCGGCGCTGACTAACACTCCTAGGTTTAAATGCACATATATACCCCATAAAGTGGACGGGAGGATGACCACCGCCGCAGGTCAGTGGTAGAGCATCGGACGCGTTATTCGAAGGTCGCAGGCGGCTAGTGATCTTTTCGTACGCTTTACTTTCTTCACATTTATATCCTAATTACTACAAATAACATCCCCTATACTTTCCTTGGCATTCTTGTCTGTTAGTTCTCATTAATATTGTGCCTAACAAAGAAAAACGAGCCCTTAAAAGTCATCTCTTTCCTTCACACACACACACACACATATATATATATATATATATATATATATATATATATATATATATATATATATATATATATATATGGATCCTCTAATCACCCTGCGTTCGCGAACATGACCTCTTATTTAGGCGAGAGCAATGCTGTCATTGATTGATCAAAAGGAGTCTAAGTGCCCAAACCATATGCCTCTCGCCATCCGCTTGGCTCGAGCAGTGTTCCATGAAGAAAGATAAGTTAAAAGGTAAAGCGATAGTATCACAGCTATTGCATTCCTGATTACTTCTTTTGCTTGAGCAAATGGCAAGGCCTCATTCGAGGTGCTTAATCAATCGCGCTCTACTCCATCAAAGCGGTTTTCATCTGCGCGTAGTAATAAATCGACACATCAAATATGCACGAGAAATCGTGCCACAAAGAAATTAGATCTCCGAGAAAAAGAAATGGCGCGTGGAAGCTCACCGGGACATTGATTGGTCGAAACTAATAAAGGAGTGATCAATCTATGCAGGCTTTTTCATTTGTTATTCATGAACCAATACCCTAATACACAAAGGACTTATAGCGGCAGAGCTGTTCGTAGGAACACGCACCAGCTAATACGATAGTACACATAGTATTAACGATAAGCCGGCCAGTGGCAACCATGAATTCATAGGAGTACGAAGCCTTATGTGCTCTGATCCAGCTTTCCAGAAAGCAAGAAGCAGCTAATATGTCGATATGTACTTGGAGAAATATTTTCACTGCAAATAAAATAAACTGTAGGAGCCGTTTGTGCTAAGATACGTGACTCACGTTCAAGGTCCGACTCACTTGAACTGTTCGTTTTGAACAAGCATCCAAAGAAGAGTCGTGAGAGAATTAAGAAAACTGACGTCTTCTGTTCTAATTAGGAAGTATCTGCAGGTATAATTTAGTGGATTGAGAAAGACAGAGAGAGAACACTAATTTCGAAATGCCGCCCTGACCCCATTTCGGGGCATTAAATTTTCTCTAGACAAGAAAATTACATCAACGCTTCGGCTAAGAATTGTCACTCGAACAGCCGGGTACCGCTATTTATCGCGTGCATCATTTAACACGTGCCGTCAGGCCACAATTTGAATTGCAATTGCGGGGCACGTATGCACGGGAGCAGGCGGGCCAACAGCGAGATGGTTCCGTGCTCCAAATATCTCGCAGCGGTATACCCCTGCCATTTTCTTTCATTCCTTTCAGCTTCTGTTTTTTATTTTCGTAAGAGGTAGGAGCCACTCGTGTGTCAAATAAAAGGCGGTCCGGCGGTGGCACAAAGGGCGCGTGCCAGCGGAGCTACTCGTCGCTGCACGGCCGCGGTCCGCTAACTTGATTTTGCGAAGTGTTGGAGTAGGCAAGGCAGGCGCAGTTTCCCCACTGCCCGTCAGTGGAGAGACGCCGCGGAGCGCGCTGCTGTGGAAGGAGCGGTCAGAGCGAAAGGTGCTGACAGGCGCAGAAGGTCCACCATCTTGATACGAACCCGCCGCAGCGCCGACACTCGGACTCGCGTACTGCCGTGTCGTCCTCCTCGAGTGGGCGGAGAATAAACAGCGCGCGCGAAGCACGCCACGCAGCTGGCAACTATATAGGCCGACGGCGCACCGCTTCTGCAGATCCTTTCTATATATCCCTCATACCGGCGCAGTAAAAACGCGCTTTCCTTGCGTTCTCTCTTGCACTTGAGGAAAGCCGGCGACACGCCTTCCACGCGGACGACCTACGCTTGCCGGCATGTGCTCCGAATGTTTCAGTGTTCTCTAGCATCCTTCAACGCTGTCCCTGAACTACGTCACGGTGAAGGTGCAAAGATAGCGTGCCTAATAGATTTCCGAAACACGAGAAGTGATGAGACGAGAGCGAGTGAAATAAAAGGAAGATTCAGTTCAACCGGAGGACCGGCGTTCTTTCTGTTCTGTCCTTTCTTCTTTTCCGCTACACCTTTGGGTTCTTTCTTTTCGCGCTGGAAAATGTCATATGAGAAGTTCCAGCTAGCCCAACTTTCCGCTCTAAATAACTCATCACCACCACCACCGACACTACCTCCTGCCTGATCTGCATGAGCAATGTCCCACTAAGCAGTTATTCCATGTCCTATTAAGTGATATCAGTAACAGAGACATACTTACATATCAATGCACGTTTTTAGTACTGGTATACGCCCTGAGGCAGCCACATCAAAGTTAAAGGTTCGATCCTCTCCCCATTTTGCTGCGTCTTTCCGTCAGAGTCTTGCTCGGTGAGACAATAAAAACGGTCACACCCTGGCTAGTGCTTTCATGCATGTCGCGTGCATAGGGTAATCTCGTTCATCTGCGAGATGAAACTAAAATTTAAAGAATATATAGGTACGATATAAAACATTCAAACCATCCTTGGCGTATTTTTTCCCTCTTGCTGCATATTCTTTACAGCCATGGATATGCAACACAGCAGCCACGCGACAGTGCGCTTCGCGCCGTTATTCTTTCTTGTTTCCATTGTCTCGCGCGTGCCACCGACGAGATGGTACACGTTCATAACACAAGCACACGATGCACGTTTCACACCGCTGGTGCAGAGTGGCAACGGTGACGCGTCCGGTTAGCGCGCAGCGGAGGAGGCAGCAATTCATTCTCAGCGCCGCGTTGAAAATCCTGCGCCCGACTCTCTTTTCTAGCTTAGTTCATTACACCATCGGGCCGGCGTTATTCTGACCGTCCGCCTCTCGCTCTCTCTGATGGAGGCAGCGGGTGAGCATTATGTAGCAACCACCCGCTGATCCGAGCTTGCGCTTAAGGCGCGCTTCGTGCGCTGATGCGATCGGCGCGCACGAGCGCGTGGGTGCTTGATATAAGGAGAGTCTCGTGGCGCCGCGTGCTCGGCGGGTTAAATTTCGAGCAGGCGTCGCAGGCTGCGGTCGGAGGCCTATCGCAGCACGCTCGAGCGGTCGCTGTAGTGCTGCTCATCCATCAGGTGGCACATCGCGCACACCCACCATCTCTACAGCGCATGTAATACGGCTGCGACGCCGCAGAACACGCCTGCGCGGGGCGATGGGAACAAGGAATTAACGCCGCAGTAACAGGATCGTTATAAAGCAGGATAAACTGAACGCATTAGCGGACGGCGCCATGAAGTGGGCTTCCACCTCTGGCTAATGAACTTGGCCTCGAATTCACCGTCACTTTTAGGCGAGTGCGCAGGAATCAAGCGGTGCGCGCGAAGGAAGAACGCAGCTCGGCCCTGACAACGTGAGAGCAAGTTCATAAGCGCTGAGAGGACTTCGAAGAGACGCACGTCGGGCAAATAAATGGCCCGAGTCACGTTCGCGATATAGGCGCAGTGAAGGTGCTCCTGCTTTTAAGTTAATGCTATAGCGCTTCCTTAGACAAACCGTTAGCTATAACGAGCTAAGCACGTCGCTTAGCGAACCCTTAGCATTACACAGCGGCTCCGACAGACGCGAAGATGTTCAACTTGCAGCAATCAGGGACGTCATGTAGGTTTATTGGCAGCTCCAGTTCAGAAAAATATGATCTTTTGCTGGCTAATGAAGGCGTCGTATGAGAAAGAAAAAAAAATAAAAGGGATGGTGTGAAGCATAAATATGACCTGTTGTCAGCGCTGTGTGTGCAACCAAGCGTCATGCGCCCACAAGAGCGTCGCAAAAAGGAAGCACCTGAATAACCCGGCGCGCGCTTGTCTCCGTGAAGGCGAGAACAATGTCGATAATGGTGGATCTACAAAGCAAATCCAGGAACAGATATATATATATATATATTGATTGATAATTTTCAGGGACTTGTCGCTATACCCCACTCCACATTTCACATTTCATGAGTGCTGATGTAAAATAGTGATTGACATTGCTCTGCCAGTCTTGAATATTGTCTCACTCCAAGGAGCATGCGTCAGCATTTACGGCTACGTTCGGGCTCTTGCGAAAGAAAATAAACCACGAGTTCCCGGTGGTGCTATAGCGAGTATTACAAAAGCAAACACAATAACAGGGCTATAGAAAAAATAAAGGATCGCGTAATGCGCTCCGTTACTGCGCTCTTCTTCACTCACCTAATGCATGGCAGTAGAGCTGTAGCGCCTAACCGCTGGCTTCCGTGCGTCGGAGCCCGCTCTTACTTCTGCTTAATGCGCGCTAAGCGGCTTATCATCTGGATTCGGGCTTCTGCGCAGACTGTGTCGGAAGACTTTTATTTGGTGACATTAGTTTTCCTTGCTGCCTCCGGACGTGATCGTGAACGAAGGTTGCCTTGTGCAGTCCAATTGCGTTTGCGAAGTCCAAAAGAGGTGCTTGGCGCTCAATCCCCAGTGTAAACATGGAGCCGCCATAAGTCCCTGTGACGAGTGACGTCGCGTCGGTCTCTATCACTTTGTAGCGGAGTTCTTCCGAATAAGCAGTGCATCCAGCCGCCTGCGGCGGAGTGACAAGGTGACTACAGCGGCACTCCTTCCGATTACAAAATCGTGACCTTTCGTGAATGGTATTCATGGGTAAAAGTTGATATTTTTTTCGTAGCACATCGGCGAGAGAGATAAATGGAAAGAAAAGGCCGGGAGGTTAACCTGGTGCGACTTTCCAGGTTACTACCCTGCACTGGAGTGGGGAACTGTGCATGCAGAAAGAAAGCGACTCGTAATAATAAAAGAGCAGGAAGGGCGTGCATATTTCAGGCGTTCACGCAGGCTGGCGGGTCGCGAGGAGCAAAACAGCGTTTGCTTCTGGGGAAGGCGTTGTGTCCTTAAACAAATAGTTAGTTACAACTCGACCGTCAAAGAGGCTGCTGAAAGAGTCACCACAGAGTATTACGAGAACAGGATGGCCAGGAGGGCTAGTTGGTATCGCGTACTCATAGAAAAGAAATAGAAATAGACAAACGCAGGACGAAGAAGGTGAACACGCACCACAAGTGCTCGTGGTGTGTGTTTACTTCCTTTGTCCTGCGTCCTTCCATTTTAGCTCTAAGTTGTCTATGATTACGACAATTTAAGAAAAAAAAAATGTTTACTTTTTCAAGCTACGCTGTCGCCTGCAGATGCCACCATGGCAAATGCTGATGCTGAATGACAGAAAACTGCGAAATCGCCCTCTACAAAGAAATGGCCCAGACTTTGTGGGAATCGCCGCCGATAAACCCCCTCTCCCCCAATGACTACGACACGAGTTGTGATCCGACGGTTGTGCGCATGCTCCACGCGTCAGGAGGAACGTATAAAGGGCGACCGTGGACAGCCATGGAAGAGTGGCCGACAGACTGTCGCGGAGAGCACTCGTGTACGCGGCGTGCGCCCCGCCGGGGCGAAGGTTAAGGGCCGGAAGTTTTACTCTTGTTTTGCATTACCGTTCAAGTTTGTTTTAACTAATAAATGTTATCGTAGTTCTTCAGCAGTCTCTGACGGCGTTCTTTGGAGCGGACGACCACGAACCCCACATCTGGCGCCCAACGGGTATTGTCTGCTACCAGCAAGCATGGAGGCCGCACTGAAGAATTTGCTGGAAACTATGGAGCGCCTCGACATCACCTCAGCAAAATTTTGCGCGGCGAGGGGAGACGCAGAGTCGGCAGCCTACCTGGCAGCGAGGGGCGTGGCGATCCCGACCGCCGGCATTTGACAATGGCGGGTGCCCCAGTTTGGACAGCTGGGCACACCGCCGCAAGCAAACCGAGAGCCCGAGGTCGTGACTGTCGATGGCGCAGAAGACGAAGAGCGGAAGGCCCCGGTTTGGAAAGGATGCACGTCGACGCAAGAGCCCGAGCCTGAGTGCGGCAAGGAAGAGGTCGCCGAGAACGAGGAACAGGTCGACGGTGGTGGTGCGGAAAGCAGCCGCGTGGAATCCGATCTCAAGTGCGACAGTGAAGGGGTCGGCGGCAACGCTGCGGCAGAGCAGCTCCTGAACGGCGACCATGACGTGGACGCCGACATAGAGGAGGACCAGGCCGCGGCAACGAAGGACAAGGCGAGGACAGAAACGCCGACGCCTGCCGTGAGGGCTGACAGCGAGAAAAGCGCCACGAGAAAGGCAGCGGCTGCGGCGGAGGCCATGACAGATGCCACGAATACCACGCCAAAGGCGGCCGCGGAGAAGGTGCCTGCGCGGGACCTCTGGGTGAGCGGCAAACACGGCAAGGTTGGGTCCCCCAACGTCGTCAGTGACACCAACACGGCCGGTGCACGCTGTCTCGCCTCCTCGACTACGAGCACTGCCGAGGAAAAAAAACAAACGCGTCCAGCACCTTCAACGCAGCGAACGGCACGGAATGGTCATCTCCGTCGAATGCACGGGGAACGGGGCCGGTGACGCCCTGCGCAAGTGCAAGACGGCAGCTGCCGCGTTGGCGGCCACGAGGACCACGGGCGCCGTCAAAGAAGACTGTGAAGCTTCAGATTGGGGGGGGGGGGGGGGGGGAAATGTGGGAATCGCCGCCGATAAACCCCCTCTCCCCCAATGACTACGACACGAGTTGTGATCCGACGGCAGTGCGCATGCTCCACGCGTCAGGAGGAACGTATAAAGGGCGACCGTGGACAGCCATGGGAGAGTGGCCGACAGACTGTCGCGGAGAGCACTCGTGTACGCGGCGTGCGCCCCGCCGGGGCGAAGGTTAAGGGCCGGAAGTTTTACTCTTGTTTTGCATTACCGTTCAAGTTTGTTTTAACTAATAAATGTTATCGTAGTTCTTCAGCAGTCTCTGACGGCGTTCTTTGGGGCGGACGACCACGAACCCCACAACTTTCACCTGCACAACCTCTACAGAAGCGCTGCATCACTCGTTGTGTCTTTCCTTCTTCCTTTCTTTTCATGCTCCTCCCCCTCCCCCTTGTAGGGTAGCAAATCAGGTGCAACAACCTTCCTGCTCTTAATTTGCCTTTCTCTCTCTCTCTCTCGCTCTGTGCAGCACGCGCCGCCTGTCGCGAAAGCAAGCTGTTCTTTCGGATGAGTGGCTAAATACATATCTACATGTGATACCTAACCGTTATCTCAACTCTACACGGGGTATTTACGAAGAAAGAAAGAAAGAAAGAAAGAAAGAAAGAAAGTCTAATTTGCCACGTGGAAAAAAGAACTACCTGGGACGTATCGCTAAGGAAACAATTCAGTCCGTGGTTTCTGAAGGTGCTCTACAACAACTCTGCCTATCATACTTTTGGGTCTTCCGCCAATAATTAAAAGTTGGGTAATTAAACATAATGAGTTTGTTAAGGAAAAAATACAAAATAGCCAGACTAACTATAGGCTAGTGCGGAGGGTATGCGTTCAGTTAAATTCGCTTCCAACAGACCTTCCATTAGACCTTCATTTTTAAAGTCTTGGCTTAAGTTACACGGGACAACCTGTATAGAGACTCAGAGAAGAACCAAACATTTAATTACACTTCAAGGTCCATCTCCAAAAGAAAGTTTTTACAATACAATTTTCGCAAGTGCACATTCCAATCAATTGTGATGTCGGACATATTTATAGACAACACGGGCGGCCCATGACAAAGGTCAGAAACGGATATATACTGTGTGAAGTCAGCCCAAGTTATTACCAAAACATCGATATTAACGCACAGTGGCATGCTTAAGCTTGCCTTAAAGAAAAAAATTAATAAATAAATAAATAAGTAAATAAAAAGCTCAATCGGACGAACGACCGCTTTGCAATTCCATACGAAAGGTACGAAAATGGGAGAATGGTAAGAGCCATAGAGTGGCCACTAGCCTTACTGACCGGTTATGCAGTCTTTCTGTGTAACACTTTTGCTTGCACACAACGCTGCGTTGTAAGCTGCGGCCAGAGATAAGCATGTTTTTTCTTCTTTTTTTAAAGGGCCCCTCACCAGGTTTGACAATTTTGAGCTAACACGCGCAATACATACACTGGGCGTTCACGATCACGTCTGCCAAAATTTGCAACGCTACGCGCCGCGGAAATGGGTCAAATTTCATGGGCAACGCTGCTTGCCCTTCCTCTCGCGGGCGCGCGCTTTAGAGAATGAGGGGATGACGTACATGAGAAAATGGCTCTACGTAGATGGTAGTGCTGTGACGTCGCTCCTCTACGTAGACGACTATGCTCTGACGTCGCCAACAGTAGCACGTGACGCTGCGATAATTATTTGACAAGACATGTGTAGTTTGTGTAATTTGTTGCTTGAATAGATTAATAAAACTTGAGAGAAATAATGAGACACACAAAGGGAATGTGTGCGTCTTTTTCATTTTTTTTTTTCGTGAATTGCAGCGAGATTCGGGGCTAATGTGCCTCCCTTTCCTATGCGTTCGTGTCCCCGCGGTTAGCGCATCGAGCAGACGCCAGCGCTGGAAACGAAAGTAATGTTCTGGCGCGTTCGAGCACTCATTATGCTCACTTATTCTACCGCGTCCAAGTAAACGTTAATGCGGCACTGGCTCATGCAAGGAGGTTTAAAAAATTCGGCAGATCCCACGTACCGTGGGAGTCGGTGTTATGCGAAGCATGCGGCGGGAAGGTGACTGGGGCGTAATTTTTTTTTACTGAGCGACAACTTACAAAATGACGCTATAGATCTGTATAAATTTCATACGCACATATATATGTTCAAGAGCCGCATATGTGTTATATAACCAGTTGTTTACGGTTCGGTAACACTGCCAACGGCAAAGTGGGTATTACCAACACCAGAAGCGGTAAGCTGATATGTAGTGCTTATACTTGTCCCTTATGATAGATAACGCACGCACGTTTCACGAGCCTGTATGCATATGTGGAACAATTTCTTGACAGTTCTTGAACAAGGTCATCATCTCCGTGATCAGTGGGCACCAGCAGCTGGTCATGACTTGTTATAGGATCCGGTCGTAATCGCGGTGACGAGGGGTCCACGTGTAGTGAAGTATGAGGTATAGTACAGCTGTTGGAATTCATGGATGCGTCGGTCATTTTGTCGACAAATTGTCTGTCGATAGAGCCGGCGACATCTCGGAACCCGAAGTCACCCTTCGCGTAGGTTAGGTATAGGCCGTCGAGGCTTGTAGGCCAGGATAGTGCTACGTAGACCAACATCAGTGGATGGCGCTTGTCGTATTCGTACTCTACCTGGGCGTACGTGGCCTACGTAGCCTAGTCTACAAGGCGGCTGTCAATCAATCTGGCATCATCCTCGGTTAGCATGAGGCCATCGCCCAACCTCGTAAGAAATGAAGAGGACACTGCGTCGTTCTGGCGGACTAAGTGCACTTTACGGTGCGGTGATGTGGATATCATACGTAACTTTCATGTATTCGTCCGGGGTCGAGCCATGCTTCAATATAGCTTGCGGAATCATAGGAATACAAATTTAATGTATATTAGACTGCTACAAAAGCGGAGCCAGCACTGGAGCCACAGACTTTAATCTGATATGATGCCTGTATCGTAGGAGTGCACATCGTAGGAGTATCACGTATTGTTTATTGCTTTTCTGTAAAATTAGATAGCAAGCACCACAACCACAATTGACGCGTTGCATCGATATTACGCCTGCGTAGGCTGTTTTTCCAAACCAGTTTATAGACCTGGCGTGGCTCTGTGGTAGAATACCTGACTGCCACGCAGAATGCTTGGGTTCGATTCCTGCTGGGATCCTAATTTTCATTCTTTCCATTCGTCCGGTCAACGCTGCCGATGTTGGTTTTTACTTAACGCTCTCGCATTTAAACTACCAATGTCTGTTCTCGCCGTTCCTGGGTAGATATAAACTGTCAATCACCTGTGGCGCATACCCGTAAACCGCGGCCTGTGGTAAACGGGTATGTGCCACACCTGTCCAGTGGAAAGGGTTTGATGACGTACGCGACAGAGTTTTCACGTTATCAATGTAATGACCCGACAGTCATATTCGTCAAATCCTCTTACCCTCCCATGCAAATTTTGGCCAACACCAAGTTAAGGAGGCGATTATGAGAGCACCCAGACGTAGGCGGCTAGATAGATAGATAGATAGATACGTAGATAGAAACGCTCAAAGTGCCAGAGGTTCGCTAAGAAATGCTTCGCATTTAAAATAAAGCGTTCCCTGGTCCTACTGCACATCTCGATCATTGATGAAAGGTTTGTCCTGTTGCCTTGGACGTCTCCCCATACGAACACACTGTAAGACGATCTCTTAGGAATAGCGTAACAGCTCGCAGTTTGCGGCAGCCGTGTAAGGAAACCTCTCGTCACAGAGGCATTACAACGGCTCCCAGCGAGGGACGACGTGTCACGCTTCTCAAGCAACCGGCGCTCTGAAAGGCGCATAGCGGCACGCCATGATTGCTCGGCATTGCGATCAATTTAAGCCGAAAGCAAAGAGCGGCAGCAAAAACAAGCGCAGCACCGTTCACCGTCCAGCGGGCGAGGCCCTCCCTCACTCCACCATCTTCGCCAGCGTTTGCTGACTTTCTCCCTCGGCGCCCATAGCGGAAATGATGTGCGCTGTGGCGAAATCACCAGCAAGAAAACACGCGCCGCTCCTGGGTCCTTCCTTGCGGTAGGGGCGGCCCCACGACTTGAGACAGAGCCAGCCATCCATCACCCGATGCCGTTTACCGCGATGGGCGCTTGTCCTCAAATTACGGACGGACAGCGGGCTGCCAACCCTCCTTGCGGGGACTCTGTCCACGTGTGGCGGTGGCCCACCCGTTGCCCCCGCCGTCTGATTGAATCCGCACCGGGCACGGTGGCCAATTTTCCTCCTCATCGCTGTGCTCCGGCGGAGAGCCCATCTACGACCGCCATCGAGTGGGCTCTGCAGTTCCCGTCGACCTCGCGTGGCGATGGGGGCATTCTTTTTTGTTTCCTTTTCGGCCGCTTGAGATTACTTTACCACCTGTAGCCAAGAGACACCGCAGTAGATTTCTGAGAACAGAGCCCATTTTTCAACGAGACATTGGCAACACCGCCTTTGCCCCGCCTACGACTGTCCTGGTGGTGCACGCATGTGCAAACAACGCGATTGGAAAAAGTTTGTATTAAGGTACCGAGGTTTCAGTACCGCTTTTATTCACTTATACACACTGCGGTCTTTTCGCCCCTACCGCACCACAGCCTCCGCTTTAATTGCCTAAGAGCTTCAGTTTCTCTCGAGCATGTCGTCCACCGAAATTGAGCAACGAATGCTTCGTACGTGACCAACTTGGGTCAGCATATAGAGTTGTCAGATCTGCTACTTGAGTAGGAAGCCGACAATTAGACAAAAGAAAATAATCATGTAGTATAAGGTTACAGATGTTGAGCTATAACACCCATGGATACACACATGCACACACAATCACGTCCAAACTTAAATACACAAGCGCGCTCGCATTGCGCCTCAATCGAAATGCGACCATTATGGCCGGGATTGAGCCCTCGACCTCGAGTTCACAGCATAACGCCCTGTAGCTAACAACATCTTTCCCTGTACAGATGCGTGCTATCGAGGCAGGTCAATACGCTTCTATGAATTATCAGTGGTTGATAAATACACGCTGGATTTGCCGCTTCAGCGGAGCCCATATCCCTGCCACTGCTGCTATAAAATTGAAACTGACATAGCGTAAATGAATAAGACGCCTAAGCGCATGTGGAACGATGGACTAATCGTATCCCCCTCGGTTATTGCTCCTATTTGAACTATAGCGTTTACACAGGAATTTCACGAAATGAAGTAGACTATATACATATATCTATAGCATATGCCTGTTACTCTGTAAAGTAACCTAGTGACATCGAGCTAATTCACTGTGCGAAAAGCGCGGCTGAACTGCAACAAGTTTTATTCCGACAAAAGGAAGAAAATTTTTTGTCTTGCATACATTCAAATGCCGTCGTTTCGCAAAACACGGCAACCAATGCAATCCGCGGTGCATTCAGTAACGGTGGGGACATGTGCAGTGTTGCGAATTTCCGCGCAATATACAGCACCGGCTCCGACCTCTAAATATAAACTCCCATTCCGAAGTGTACTTTCTTCTATACATAATGCGCCTTATTCTCATTAACCTCTCTAGCTTTCTGCAAGAATTAGTAGTCGCTATTCTTCGCTGGGAGTATAGTTTAGTGACACCACGAAATGGCGGGGACAATCCGGCCCTATAGCAGCAACTCGTCTATTAATTACATTTATTGCGAGCAAACCGAAGGCAGTGACGCAAGAAGCTTCACCTGCAAAATGTCGCCTGTAAAATCATATCGCTCAGGGAAAGCGAACGCATAAGAGAGGAACCAGGGATTGAAATCTATTTCGGACTACCAGCGCTGTGCTTGGGCCGAACCTGAAACGTGTTTGGGATACGGGCGGGTGATCAAGAGCCGAGTCCGAACGAAGCACGGCGATGAAGTAATCGGAGCATTCTTTCTCTGAGCATGGAAGCCTGTGGTGATGGCCCTAAGAGTTGAAGGCGTTTCCGTGGAGGTAAAAAATAAAAAAAGGGAAGTTCAATAAGTGAGCCGCGTTACAAGGCCTTTGGGCGCACCCTTAGATCTCACATAACGAAGCAGTAAATTACGGAGAGCTTAACTGTCTGCTTACAATATTTCTTTGGCGTAGCAAGCTTGTACAATATATCACATTGACGAGCTCACATAGGAATGCGTAGTCAACACACGACTCCTTAAATGCTAAGGCACATATCAATTTAGCCTAGGTTTTCGCTCGCAAATGCTATCTCTCAGTAGGCGATCGCTTTGGCTAAAGTAAATATTCAGAACAAGGACGGCGGACTGGGTGAGTTGGTTGAGATCCGCGATACAACAGCGCAAAAAATACGTGACCGAGAAAGAGAGGACACATGCGACGCTGTACTTGTAACTGAGTTTATTAACATTTTGCTTTTTAACGTAAATGACAAACCTACGCCCATGCTCACTGTCAAAATGAGCACTTGAACAAACGTAAAAAGCATAAAGAAACATTGTCTCGCACACGCGCGTGCGATTAATGCCGACGTTCGCCCTTATTTAGCAAGCCAATCTCCTTACAAGATAAGGCTGACTAACACAATTGATTCCTTTTCTGGAAATGCGAAAAGCTTCCGCCAATTCTCTTGCGCAGGTATCTTTGTCAACAGTCATAATACCAGTATCACCGAAGGATGGTGTACAGCCACATTCGAAACATTGCTTTGTAAGATTAGTTGATTTATATGTTAAAGAATTCCGGTGCTCAAGCAGTCTCACATTAAAGGTTTTTAGCTTGTCCGGTATTCCAGTATTGGAAAAGGGGTTTACCGAACACCGTGTTACAGGACGACGCCACCAATATCTTGTGACGCTTTGTCTTCACCTAGTGTTCTTGTGGAAAACAGTTTAAAAGGGCAACTCATTTGGTATTAGGCCGCTGCTGAGAATTTACGCCAGGAGAGAAGTATAATGCACTAGGTTTTTGAAATAACAATTCTGTGCTTGCCCGGTTCATCTCGGCCCCTCCATATGGCACCACCTATCCGATCTCTAAAGTTTATGGCTACGGTATCCGGTATAACCCTCACGCAAAGATGTTTGCGGACAAACTAACACTCTCCATTAACACACCTGCCTGTCTGCACTACATACGCATGCCCACACGATATAGTAACCTGGTAAACAAGGCCACTATTGCAAGGAACAAACTTATTTTCATATTTTACTTTACAGCCTGCCTTCATACCCATTCGCTCACTCTTTCTTTGAACCGCAGCTCCCACTTTGCCCACTTTTTTAGAAGAAAACAGTACACTGACCTCAAACTTTGCCCCTATTTTCTTAAACCTGTGTGAAAGTTCATAGCCATAAGGCATTACCACTGCAATCTTAAGTCCTTCATCCGGACTAGTGCGCTGTTACAGGTCGAGTTTGGGAGGTTTCAACGTAAGGATTTTGTTTACGCTCGACACAAGGACAGGGTCCCTGAAACCAGCTACCCTGAAAAATGGCTTTATCGCAACAAGTCTTGAGGCAAGACCATATTTGTCACATGTACGCATGACCACCGTGGACTTACTAATGTATTCTAAGCGGCCGCACTTTTGCTGCTTCGACTTCTTTTTCTTCTTTTTTTTCACATTAAAAGAGATGAAATATTTTACACCCAAATTAATTTCTACCCATTCGAGAGCTCCACCAATTATCGCATCGTTTTTATTTATTGTCCTTTTTTTAAGTTCAGCGTAATACAATATGAACTTAGGACACAGCAAAGTGAGATGCAGGAATATGGCGTGCCCTCCGCACATGCCGGTTTTCGCGGAAGTATTCGGCTGCGACTGCACTTTGCAGAATGAATTCAATGCACGCGTCCTGTACAAAGAATAAAACGGTACGGAAAATTCCCACTTGACGATGAAAAAACAAAAGAAGTGAACCAAAGCGTGGCACCGGTAAAACTATAGTAGGTTAGTCTGCAAATAGAGGCACTTAACGAATTGCTTCAAACGATGGGAAACTTACTCAACCCTTGCGAGCCGTCACGTGAGCCTCGTGGAAACGAATACACGATGGAATTTGCAGAGGAACACTCGTCTCGACTGCATACTCAAACTATTGTTTCTTCTGACAACACCCAAACGCATGTATATGCTAGATATTTTCCGCGGCCGTAATGCGTGCGCATAAACGAATGGGAAATTAAGATAGAGTGATATTGAGACGCACACTGCGCAGCTTGCGTGCGCGCTGCGCTCTACATTGTTTCTGCCATTAGAAGTAACCGCGCGCAGCCGAGCTAACCGCTGCAGTGATTCCGTTCAAGCGACTCTCTCAATTCCTCGCACCAGCGAGGTTTCTCGGTCAGTGAAAGTGCGCCAACTCCACCTATGTTTCTTTTTCTTCTATTTCTTCGTCTCGCTCGAAGAGACCGACGCTCTACCGCCCGACTGGAGTGGGCGTCGGCGGTTTTAACCGCGTGGCCACGCGAAGTTGTTCCGCCTGTTCGTGCTGATCTTCTCGCGCACGCCCTGCGGAGCATGGCTGCTGCCTTCGCTATCCTCCGCTCTCGATGCGCACTCGCCGAAAGCGCACGGGGATGCGGCGAGCCAGGGCTGCTCGACATGGGAGGAAAACGGGGCCGGCTCTCAACCCGATTACCTTTTCTGCTGTTGCATCGACCGCACTTCCGCAACAGCGTCTACATCGCCCACCGAAGAAAGCTATCTAAGCGGACAACGAGCTGGTGCAGAAAACTATTTCCCCTTCATAGAGGCCGCTCCTCGCTTCGCTTGCGCCCCTTCATACTGCGAAGCGCGCACGCGTTCGCCGGTTTAGTTTGTTTGTTTTTCAGTCTGCCTATGCGAAAAGTGGTCCGTGGATGCAAACCCCTCTCCTTTTGTTTGGCGGGGAAGAGAAACAACGAGGCATCGATAAGCCTAAACCCGCGACTAATGTTTGCAACGCCAGACGCGTTTGTTGCGACGTCAGGCGGTTGCGATTTGCAAATACTGCGCTACCGTGGAACGCGCGGTGGCCGTCCGAAGGCGTTTTACTTAAACAACCAATGCTCGATTTACGAAGCGTGCAAGCTTTTGTTGGAAGGTAGGGGGAGAGAGAAAGTGCCATTTTCACAGTGCCTTATAGACACAGACTGCCTGCCTGTTGGCCACCGCGAAACCAAGCATCAGCGTGCGTGAACCCAGTGCTGGTCATCGGCGTGTAGTTGCGACGCATTTACCTGATCACTGACACTTTTTTCACGACTGTCGAAGTTGAGAACAAAATAATAAGATATTGTTTTCTGAACTCAAATATAACGCGTGCTTTGCAACACGTCGCGTTTCGAGATTGCTTGTCGTAAAAAAGAAGAAAGAAGAAAAAAAAACGGGACGTTCGTATGACAGCGACAGACGGTAACAGCGGCTCTTGACGTTTACGTCACCCCGAAATTCATCAGTCAATGCCAGTGTTCAACAGTGCTTCTGAATGAGCGTGAAGTGTTTCTGAACCAGCGTGAAGAGAAAAAGGCCAGTCTCTAAAACGTCGATCACCGTGATGTAGACGCCATTGCACAACAAGATAAACTGCTTACAAATGAGACACCCGGATCCATTACTGCGCCCCCCCCCCCTCCTTATATAGCTTCGCCCCATGTTACGAAAGAGCTGATATCTGTAATAGACTTGCGCATCGCGAAAGTATAAATGCTCGAGCACGGTCTGCATCACCGGTAACACTGATGGGAATGTGCGGCTCGAGCGGTATCATCGCGTCAGAAGGCTGAGTTCAATAGACGCAAGGGACGTCGTCTTCACTCGTGACGCACTCCCTGTTCCTGTTCGCATGCATTTCTGGGTATCGTTAACAAACGTCGTAGGATACTGCCGTCGTTCCAGAGCATCAGCCACGTTTTCCAGTTCTAGTATCCAAAGGCGTTTATTGATGCGACAGAATGAGGCGTACACAAGGATTGCTTGTGGTCGACCTCCTTTTTGTAGGTTTCCTTCGTCTAGGGTTTCACCACATGCAATTTCGACTACCCGCACGCCTTCGCACATTTTGATTAAATAAATAATATAATTTCTTTTGTGATCTATTACTTATTTTATACAGTAACGGAAAAGTAACGACGTTACTTTTTCACGATAACTGTAGCTGTAACAGGTTACTTTTGGAAACTCTGTAACTGTAACTGTAACAGAGTTACTTTTTTGGCTTAGGTAACTGTAACTGTAACACTGTTACTTTTTACTGGTAACGTGCCCATGACTGATTACGTATGGTATGCAACTTCTTTCCGAAACCTCTCTCACAAGCCGGCATGTAATAGCTATTGCGCTCAATTATTGTTTATAGCACTTTATGATATTAGGCTACTACAAACAGAGCACGAGTTGGATTCCTCGTCTTGACGGTCGCATTTTTATGGGGGCGAAATTAAAGAACACCCATGTACGTAGATTTAAGTGCACATTACGGCTCTGATTGGAACGTCCTGCTTGTTTGTGGATTCGTTATTTTTTTTTCCTTTTTATTTTATTTCTCTATGTGTCCTATTTCCGACCCCTATCCCCCCACCCCTGTGCAGGGTAGCAAATCGGTTATTACTACCAGGTTAACCTCCCTGCCTCTTCATCTATTCCTCTCTTGTACCCCCAGGTGCTGAATCCGAAATCCTCACTGGCGATCTGCCACATAATAATATCGTCGTTCTAGCGTGTAAGACCTCCCCATGTTTAATTACCAGAAACATGCTACTGGTAAAACATTTCTTACAGATAATTTTTTTCCCATGTGTCAACTGTAAGACTGACCACTGCGCATCGTAAGGTTATCGTTGGGCTGCGAATAATAGATAGCATAAGTGAATTTTAAGGTTCGCAAGCCCACCTCCCCCCACTCTTTTCCCCAAGCAAGCTCTTTAGTATATTCTGTCCTTTTTTTATTTTTACTGTTTAAGGGAGCAAAATATCTTTATTTGCCATTCCTCATCTATACAGCAAGACAATACAAAGCTAGCCTACAAAAAGGGGCACTTTTAAAACGGTGAAGTCGCAAGAAAAGAAAACGCAATTACTTATGACTTGTGCACACTATGATTAATCGAAATGCTTTTGCATGACCGGTGTCGGTACTTATTTCGCGTTCATGGGCCTCTCACTGTGTGCCCCTGCGAGGCACCGAGGCTCCTCGCAGCACTTCAGGAGCTCGCGACTACGGCAGTGGCCACACCCGAGCAATGCCACGCGAGCAATAACAGTGCATATCTGCAGGGCGACGAAAGGACGATGAGCCCAGAGTCAATGACCAAACAAGAAATCGCGCCCATTGCTGTCCGCACAATCAGTGCCTTCCTGAGCAGTCCCAAGGCGCGGCGACAAGATGCGTGAGGAAACGGAGGACAAATAAAAACGGCACACAGGCGCGCGAATGGCGAGAGACTGAGAAGAACAGACGGAGCGAATTATTCCCCCCATCACGCGCGAGGCACGCCGCCGTGGGCAGCGATGAATCGATAATGCCCATCCTCCATTCTTCGGGCATTCCTTCCCACCCCTCGCCCATTTTGCCTGTCTTTCTTCCACACCCTTTCCCTCGTTTCTCGCCTCTTTTTTTTTCCCCTCTGATATTTATAGGTAAAAAGAAAGGCGTATAGTTGGGAGGGGGGTGGGGTGGTACGTCTGTTCGGATAGCGCTGCCGTGATCTCAAAAGGAATGCCGTGGAGCGTTAGCGATGGGGCCAAATTGCAGGCTTTCAGAGCACCGGCCTCGCCTTGGCTGCGCATAAAGTGCTCGTCCTCACGTCAAACTGCCACCGACCGCCACCAAGCGAAGTGACGGGCAGCGCTCTCTTTCTCCGTCGCCGTAGCATAGACGCCCGCTTGACCCATGACGGCTTTGTTGAAGGAAACCGAGTAGCACAAGCTTCTCGCGTCTTTCTATGACTATAGAATTTATCCACGATCTATCAAACATAAAGTGCGCCGTCTGCGGGGCGTTCTTCGTGACTCTTAGCAGAAATAAGACCTCTTTTTTTTAACAATAAATGATTTCTGGGGTTTTAAGCGCGGAAACCTCTGAAGCGCGGAAACATCGTTTCAAAATTTTTTTCAGAAACATTGAGCATGGATTGCCCACAAATTTAAAGGTGCCATAGGTTAGGTAGACGTCACACAGGCCGCGCCCGCCCTATCATTTTGAAACTGCTCGATTTTGGTGAGAAAATTCATATTCTTAAAAATGCATCTAAGCTGAAGGGCTCCGATCAGCGCATATCTGAGGACATATGAGAACTTTTTGTTGGGCAAGTTGGTATACGTTCATAATTGATTTTTAAGGCGCAAAGCAGGACATACACAGCAAATGACGCTTTTAGGCGCTCCGTCCCGTGTCCTTTCGTGTGTATGTCCTGCTTTGCGCCTTAAAAATCATTCCGAGGACTATTCGAACAACGTACGTTTTATCAGAAGGAAGCTATGGGAGGCGACCAGAACCCATCGCAACAGCGGCTCTTCCGTGCGCATAGTTTACGACCACGTGTTTATAGGTAACATACGCTACAACTGGGACGCGCAGTCTAACACGATTTTTCAGTCTCGTAATCGCGATACTATGGCGATGGTATCTCCTTCGGCCACTACTCCTATTTCTTGTTGACGCCCCCGTGATTTCCCCGATAATCTTCGCATTTTAAATATTAATGCAAGAAGTTTAGTCAACAAGTTTCCCGATTTCTTGTCACTAACTTTGTCCTACTCCCCCCATGTCATTGGCGTCACGGAAACGTGGCTTCATAACGAAATTTGTGATGCCGAGATTTCGCTGTCGGGCTTTAATGTCATAGGAACTGATCGAATCGATGGTAGAGGCGGTGACGTTGCTTTATATTTACATTCCGACTTAAAGTTTTCTGTGCTTGATGCTCCGTCTGAAACTGAATCGGCTTGGTGTAAAGTTTATTTTGAAACATTGACTTTTGTTGCTGGTGCCTTTTACCGTCCACCTAACCTGATCGTGGACTCTTTGGTTTCCTTGAGTGCATCCATCCAAGAAATAACTCCTCATTCGCCAAATCTAATATGTATAGGTGATTTTAATGTCCCCGTTATACTCTGGACGTCGTTATCTCTGCTAGGTCATGCTTCCCAACTGTACAGAGAAACATTATACTTTTCACTAACTTCCGGCCTAAAGCAAATAGTGAGTGACGCCACACGAGTCACAGCGATTTTAGATCTTGTCTTCTTCAGCCCTAGAGTCTGCGATTATGGTTATGCGTTCACTGTTGTAGATGGAATATCGGATCATAAAGCAGTTTTTGCATCTGTTTCTTGTCCTGTACCGAAAGCCCGATACATTTATTCTACTTTTCACAATATCAGCCATGCTGATGATATTGGTGATATTGATACACTTAGCACTTCTTTCAGCCAGTTTGAAGCGATTAGTGTTTCTGAAGGTGTTGATACTTTAACTAAATTTTTCAGTGATCTTGTCACAATGTGCATCATGCGTTTTGTGCCGTTAAAAACAAAAAAAGACTGATACAGAGATGTCTTGGATCACATGGGAAATTTTGCACCTGTCACGACGACTTGGGCGTTTGCGGCGCGCTAAACGCGCTGGCGATGCTGTTGTTGCTGCACAATTTATTGCTCTAAAGGAGGACCTTCGAGGCAAAACTAATGCTGCTCGTGATTTTTACTATCATGTTACACTTCCGGGTTTGCTCAGAAATAACCCACGTAAATTTTGGAGTGTCTGTCCTACCAATGGAATCTACCACTGATACATTTGAAATAAATGACACAGTTACAGGTGATACTGCTCTGATTGCCAATGCATTAATGATTATTTTCAACCTGTTTTTACACTTGATAACTCCGTTGTTCCTCCTTTTATAGGGTATACTCGTAATTCTATTGACGACAATGTTGTTTCAAAGCAGGGTGTGCTGAATCTCATTTTAAAACTCGATCCGAAGAAGAAAGGTAGTCCTGATAATATAGACAATGCATTCCTCATTAGATGCTCCTTATGGACTAGTCGATACTTAACTATTATCTTTCAGAAATCTCTCTCGACGTCTGTTGTCCCTATAGCATGGAAATCGGCTAATATTCTTCCGTTATTCAGATCCGGAAAAAAACAGTCCTTATTGAACTACAGACCCATCTCTATCACATCCCACTCTTGTAAAATACTGGAACACATAATTTTCAAGCATATCATAGGATTTTTAGACCGCAATAATGTTTTATCTGATGCCCAGCATGGTTTTCGGCGCGGGTTTAGTATCATAACCCAGCTCAGTGAATTCACTCATGACATCATCCAGGCCTTTGATGCAGGTGATCCAATTGACACAATATTCATAGATTTTTCCAAAGCTTTAGGCACTGTGTCACATTACAAACTGCTAAAAAAGCTCACTGTTATTCTTAAAAACGAAGCATTAGTAAACTGGATTCCTTCTTTCCTATCCAATAGGTCTCAGTGCGCACTCTTCAGGTCTTCTCATTCTTCCACTTGCACTGTAACGTCCCTCAAGGTTCAATATTAGGCCCACTCCTCTTTCTGATTTTCATTAATGACCTGCCAAGTAATATTACTGTTAAAATCCGCACGTATGCTGATGATTGTGTGTTGTATCATACGATTAAAACTCCTCATGATCAGATCATCCTTAACGATTCATTTGCATCATTTCAATCATGTTGTGACACTTGGCAAAGGCAAATCAACTTCCGGAAAACGGTATCGATGTCATTTACCAAGCGTTCTTCCCCCTCTCCGTTTAGCTATTCGTTTAATGGTTGCCATCTCGGAAATGTTTCACAATACAAATATCTAGGTCTCCTTTTCACTCAGGATTTATCTTGGTTTCATCACATCGAACTCATTTGCAACCGTGCGCTTAGAAAGTTATGCTACCTGCAACGCACATTACGTTCAGCACCTCTCAGCAGACGACTTCTCACTTATAAAACTCTGGTTCGCCTAATGTTGGAATATAGGTGTGTTGTGTGCAACCCACACAAAATTTCTGATATCAACAAAATAGAATCTGTTCAGAAGAAAGGTGTGCGCTTCATTTATCGTCGCTTTGACAGGTATTGTTCCCCTAGTTCCAATCTTCCTATTCTTCAGCTTACCAGTCTCTCTTCACGTCATTACGTTGAATGCTTGAAGTTTCTTTATGCCTTAATTAACTCCCCACGGTTCCCCCTACTCAGCAAATACATCGCACCCGCTAGACCAACAACCACCCGAAATTACCATGAGTTGAACATGTCTACCTTTATCCATCATACGTTGGCGTTTAAATATAGTTTTTTTTTTGTTCATTCTATAGAATTGTGGAATGCCCTGCCTGGTTATGTTCGATCTTTATCACTCGATGACTTTTTATTGTATATTACTAATCATTGATGTTCAGTGCACTTTGTTATGCTCTTTTCTATATTCTGTTTGCCCACTCCTGCGATAGCCCTCCGGGGCTGCAGTATGTTGAAATGAATAAATAAAGTATGTTTATGAGGCGCGCCGTAGTGAGAGGGAGGGGCTCCGGATTAATTCTGGCTGCCTGTGGTTGCCTAACATGCGCTTAAGTTTCAAGAAGACGGGTGTTCTGTCATTTTGCCCCGTCGAAATGTGGCAGCCGTGGCCGGCTGGGAATAGAACCCGCGTCCGGGACATTAGCAACGAAGCACCTCGCCCGCTAAGCTATCACTGCGGGTGCCCATTAAAAAAATAATTCTGGGATTTTACGGGCCAAAAACCACGATATTTCGTTATTTCATTCAAAAGTGGGAATATCGGTAACATTGAACTCTCCACCACTAACTACACGATAAAAATAGATATATTCCTTCTTCATACTGGCAGCGACTGATACCTCATTATTATCGCTACCCTCAGTATGAAAAAAAGGAGGAATTGTTTAAGTGTGTCCATGAGAGACTTTATTCTGTCAACTTGGATAACCATGCGCGACGCGCCTTCATGATAAAAGAGAGAGAGAGGGATGATACCCGGATTATATAGACAAACATGAACTGCATCCCTCTCTATAATCATCTTCCTGCGTACCTCGACTATAAATATCCGGTTGTGAAGTATGATGAATAAATGCACGTGGTATCTCAATCATTAACGCGCCATATGACGAGCAGCACTCTCCGCATAACCACGTGCACCACGGACGACCGGCGCACGCGGTAAAGATAAAGACGGCGCGTATGTATCTAACGCTAACCTCCGCTTTTTTTTTTTTTAACGTCTCTCGGCGGCGCCTCAGATGCCCGGGAGATCACGTGGCGCAGCACACTCGTGTAGCGGCGTTTTCTTGGTTTTCTCTCGTGCGTCACTGTAGCGTTACGGCGCGCTCCGAGGGATGCCCCGTCGCACAAAGCTAGGCTTTCTGGAAGGAGGGAAAGGGGCACGGACGGGGAAGTGAGGAAAGTGCAAGGACACAGTCCCCCCTCCTCTCTCTCTCTCTATCTCTCTCTCGCGGGCGCTGCTGAAACATTCAACGCGCTCGTTCATTTCCCGCAACGGAGAAGCTGCGTGACGAGGAGCGGGCACCAGCAGCCGCGTCTCCTGCGTATGACGTGGAGACGGATGACGACGTACCACGCGGAAGAAGGGTCGTCGCGAGCCTGCGCGGCGCGTGCCGTATAACAACCGACGACCTTCGGCTGGAGGAAGGAGCGCCGACGTGCTCGCTCGGCCCCGCTTTGTCTTCCGCGCTGCCGCTGTATGGAGCGGACATAACCGCACGAGACACAGGAAGCGCCGGCGCACCATGCTTACGTTTTTCCTTGTTTTCTCGTCTCTCTTCAGCCCGGTTCGTGGGAGGCGCCAGATTTTGTCTTCGAGTTCAATAGCCTGGACGGATAGTCGGCGCGAGAAGACGCGCCGCCTAAGTCATCTCTCGCCTCATTCCTTTTCGGCGCTGCCACATAAAAGCGTAGCAGCGGAGAGGATGAATAATGGAAGCAGGAGAGGAGTTGGCCCGGAGCAAGCCGGAGTCTGCGCGACCATGACAGGGAGGGGGGGTGGGGGAGTACACGAATGGCGCGCCTCCCTAAGCCAGCGTCCAGAGGCGCTACACATTACAGCCGAGAAGAAGCGCCTATGAGCTTCACCTTTCCGCCTCTTTCTCTCTTCCTCTCTCTCTCTTTCGCTACGCATGATAAATACCAGTGGAATGAAACGTCCGTGGCATGCAACGTTCATTACGCGCCGCTATATGTTGTCTGCTTCCTTTATTTATTGTCTTGATTCGCCGTCGCAAAACGTTTCTCTTTTGAAATGAGCCTTAACCGTCGCAACTTTCTGAAGAATACAAACAATGAGATTGCCAATAATTACTTTTGTTATCTTTTTTTCTTTTGACACTGGAGTTTACAACGGACCGCTTAATCACGGCGGTACAACCAATATTAAAAATTCTATTGCTCCTAAACTCCTAAAGCATTAATTAGACTGAGAGCTTATTTATCGGCATAATGAAACCTTGTTCTGGTTGCAGCCGCCCACTCAGCCATCCACAATGCCTGAGGAGTTCTAAAAAAGGAATGACTAACTATAGGAAATCTCTCAAATTTCAAAAATTTTAAGTTTCGCTCGAGCAGTGGCGCACATAATTCCCTCTGACGAATTGACTTTGCTACTCAGAGAGAAGTAATGATAACCCGCGAAAAAAATGATAACGCCGCGACTGTGGTCACTGCTGCGGATCGGCTGCGTCGGCGTCGCTGTCTCTGGGAGGCGGCACTCACCAGCGACAAGCTGACCGACAAACTTTGCGCCGTCCGGCAAGCCGAAGATGCCGCCCGGGTCCAAGGGCTTCGAGCTGTCACCTGACGCCATCATCATCGACGAAGGGTGGGACGGGACAGGGGTTAATCCCCTCTTCCCCCCGCCTCAGCCGGAGGAAACTGCCGGACTTTTAATAAATTTTGTTCATTCATTCAAAAGAGTGACTAGCAAAAGTCACGGACTCAAAGAAGAAGATTGCACGAAAATTATACAAGCGCTGATCACAAGCATTATCACGTACGGGACCCCATACGTAGACATGAAGAACAGTCAACGGATTAAAATAAACACTCTAATCAGAAAAGCCCACAAGATTGCCATGGGCCTGTCGCCCTCCACATCCACGGAAAAGCTGCTTAAAATGGGAGTGCACAACACATGGGAAGAGCTCGTGGAAGTGCACAATGTCAACCAGCTGGAGAGACTGAAGCTGACGAATACGGGTAGAGCCTTACTTCAAGATCTAGGTTATCAAGTCGAAGATGGCATGCACGTTCCTCAGCGTATCCCGCACGAGATCAGAAACGACCTACACATAAGCAATATACCAAGAAACATGCATCCTGAGTACGACAAGGGAAGAAGACACGCTAGGATACAACTGATAAAGGAAACACTAAAACGCACCAACAGCAATGAAGAAGACGTGAGGTACACGGACGCAGCGGCTTACATTACAAATGACCGTTTTGCAATCAGCGTGGTCGACGAAAACGGTCAAGATCTGACAGCAACATCCATACGTGCCAAGGATGCAAGCACAGCGGAAGAGTTGGGCATAGCCCTAGCCATCGCTACATGCAAGAAGACGCGGGATACCGTGATCACGGATTCGCAAGAAGCGTGCGGAAGGTACATGAACGGAAGGATCGGAAAGGCAGCACTCCATGTATTAAAGAGCACGAAGGTGGAAGAAACCACCATCCTCTGGACACCGGGACACGAGTCTCTCGCGGGGAACCAGGCGGCGCACGCTGCGGCTCGAGATCATGCACGCCGAGCCATCTCCGACACGCAGAGACCACGTACCGATGGCTGTCACAACGAGGATGAACGCATACCGAAGAAGTGTTCAGACATTTTGGCGCATTACAGGAAGCAGAGGAAGCGGTACCCGCCGGCACACAAGTGTCTGAGTAGAGAGCAAGCGGTGACCTGGAGAAGACTCCAGGCCGGAACATACCCGCACGGAACATTGATGCACGCAATGTATCCAGGGACTTACAGGCGGGACTGCAAGTTTTGCCCACCGGACACGCGCAACACCCTGCGCCACATGGTGCTGGATGCTCGAACAATCCGGACGTACCACCGTCATCACCCCCAAGCGGAAACGCAGAGGAAGGAGCAGACATAGAGAAAGAACTAGAAGACCAGTGGGAGGCTCTGCTGGTGACGCAAGACCCTGACAACCAGCTACGATTGGTGAACAGGGCTCGGGCGGCGGCAGCGAGCCATGGCTACCTGGACTGAGGAGGCCACCCACCTTAGGGCTCAAGTACAAAGAGCCTGGTCAAAAATAAAGTTCATTTCTCTCTCTCGTTCATTCAACCGAACAGTGCCACAATAGAACGCTTAAACTCACGCCTGCTGGTGCCAGCTTATGGCTTTAGACGTGCTGATGACGTCCAGGATCACTGGACAACGAATTGGTGTAATTAAAGAGGGCGGCTAAATAATCGCAGCAAAGGAAGCTCGCGGAAGCAGCAGACAATAGCAACAAAGTAATAAGGCTTTCACTATTTCCGCATTTAAAAGGAAGATTTCACAGTACGAGGACAAAGTAAGCTTAACCGATAAGCAAGCATCACTGATAAAGGGGCACATGGGTGTGCCTTTCTTAACAGCGAAGCTGTTCAAGCCGGCGGTTAGGCCTTTCATTGTGCGCAGGAAAACTACGCCGAGCGATGACGTCACCACGCGTCGCCTAGCAACGCGTTGCAGGAAGGAAAAGAGGGGGAGAGGAGAAGAGAAGTGAGAGTAGGAGAATAAATAAATAAAACGAAATAAAATTTCTTGGCGCGGCGGAGTTCGAACCCGGGTACCCACAGTCCGAAGGCGACCGTCGTAACTACTCGGCTATCCAGGCACGAAGGCAGAAGAAGAAGCATTTATGGGAACCATATGATTGCGTTGCTATGGGCGAGAGAACGAGAAAAAGATAGAGAAAAAAGAGAAACAGAGAGAGAGAGAGAAATAAATAGGGAGAGCATCAACTTGGCTTTCCCAGGCTTAACTGCCCCTATCTGTGCTCATGTGGCTATATCTAGGCTTGATCTCTAGGCTAGGCTTGGCTGGTATGCTAAAAAAGGCCGCCCAGCTCCGCTGTTTCTTCAGACTTGGCGCCACCAGTACGGAGCTGCCCTAATGTATATTTTTTTTTTTGCTAGTATGAAAGAATGTGGAAGTCGACGTAGATTTTGGTGGACTTTTTCCTGGCGTATCCGGCCGATAAGACATTTCAACTTATATGTAAACCCATTGTGACCACACAAGCTCAGCTTCCAACACCCGCCGGAGGCATAAATATATCGATTAGACGGAATTCCCTTGCTCCTGTGCTGCCCGGCGTTAAACTTTCGGCTACTGAAACAAAGGGGACGGAAGTATTCAACGGGACAAGAGGAGCGAGAAAAAAAAAGAGTCCCTCAAATCGTTCATATTGGGTCTCTGATGGACCCATACTTCCGCTTGTCCTTGGGAGTTCCATGGGCAGCCTCAAACGAGAAAGTCGTAGACGAGGCTCAGTCTCTACCACTACGTCTTCTGGCATCCCAAGCTGTACTGACCCAACTTCTACGACTGAGTGAGTCCTTCAATGGAAAAGCCCTCATCAGAATACTCAGAACCAGGCACAGATCGCATCTCTCTGCGGCGCCAAATATTTTAGATATCCGGGGTGTTAAAAACCCCGAAAGAAGGCAACAAAGTGACCCGCCTTAGATGCTTGAAGACGTTATTTGCGACCTCAGTATACCTGGGCTGCAATCCAAGCGATAGACACCTTCTACTGAAGCGCGCTGCCTGGTGCTCGAGCATTTGGAGGTGAACTATTCCAACTATACCTTCTCGTGTACACGGACGGTTCCGTCAATATCGACAATAACAGCTGTGCAGCGGCATATTGGATTCCATCTATTTGAGCTGCATGGTCTGGCCGCTTGGACCACCTAGTCAATTCGACAGTTGCAGAGAGCGCAGCTGTTGCTGCTGCACTTCGCAAGCTGAAGAATGGACCCGCCCAACAAGCTGTAATTATCTCTAAGTCGGCAATGCAACAACTTTCTCGAGCGACTCCCACAAACAAGTTCTGGCGCCTGTCGCTAGCATCACTGAAAGACGCTACCAATAAAGGTATGAAGATAACATTCCAGTTGATACCTCCACATGTGGGTGTCAGCGGTAACGAAAGAGCAGATTCCCTAGCCAACGAAGCACTTTCAAGACAACCGAGAGTCAGAGCTCCTGTGAATCAGCAACTACTAAAAGAGACAATTCGATGCCATTTTTGCTCTTTATGGAATTCGCCACATAAGCCCTGTGTCACAAGAGGACTTAGTTGCACCGTGTCAACGCCTGGTTGTTCAAAGTAAGGGGCGCTCCTTCCTTCCCCTTTTTGCAGTGAATGCAACGAGGCTGACGGTACACATCACTACATCTGGCCCTCTAAGCGCTTTTGCTCCTAAAGGGAGATAATAATGGACAATATGGAGAAAAGAGGGTTTTCCTGCGGACGCTGTGAAGACATTGTGTTTCCGGCAGGTGTGCGGATGATTCGCAAAGACGTGGCTGCTATTCTTTTGCGCTTTCTACGAGAGACAGGTTTAAGTGACGCTTGGTGAGACATGCTACATGGAAAGAATCGCCCAGGCGGAGCAATTGCCGGCCAGGTCTGCCAGGCTAACCCCGCCTGTGGCAACATCACCACCACCACCACCACCAAGAGTCACTCGAGTGTAAACTTATCCTCACATTGAAATTAGTGGACAGGTAGCTCGAATAGCGATTCGCCTGATCGCTCCTCATCCCAAAGGGTCAGAGAAAGGCGCTCACGACAGGCTCGCCAGCGCAAGCGGAACGCAGCAATGCCACGAAGATGAGTGCGGTTCCCATCCAACCGGCAGCCTCCACGGTTTCTACCTTCGAGCGTTTTCTCCGCCGTCCGCAAAAGACCACACGCATTCCTAAAGGAGGAGCCGCAGCGTCAGCCTCGCCCGTGGGCGCACTCGAAGAAACCGGCGCCTTCTAAAATGGTTCCAGACCTCCTGCTATTTTCACTTGACTCTGCAGCGCACGCGGGCACTTAGCAGCGTGACGGGATGGTCGACCGCGGGCTGTCGGTGCGCGTGCTGAGTGCGCTGGGGAAGCCGTGCCGACCGGGCACGTATGGGTCGGGCGCGCAAGCGTGCGCTCGGAATCACGCGCCGGAACAGGGGGTCGGCGCCCACAGTGCGCGCTCCGGAAACAAGACCGACGCGCTGCTGGGAGGTGGGCGTACGAGGTGCACTATATGCGTGCCGTTCGCTCGCCTCGAACCGATTCGAGTAAATCACGTCGCCCACCAACCACCGACGATGGCCAGGTGACGCCCCTCAAAAACGCTCCTGGTCGACGCTAGCCACGCCGAGCTCGATTTAGCACGTGGGCCGCGATATTTGGCCAGTGGAACTGCATTCTCGTTGTATTATTCTTGGAATTGCAACGCGCGTGCTGGCACTTGCCTCACAGGCTGAAATTCAAGACATGGCGGCGTCAGGGAATACGAGCCCGTCAGGTCTTCGTTTAGCAAATTGATGAAACGCACTGAGAAATTTCTGCTCGTCAAGCTACTTTGCTTTCTTTTTTCTACAAATCGAACCGTAGTATTTGCTCGTCTCCGCATAATTTTATCGATGAGTATTGGTGCAACAGAGCACAAACAGCCTGTGTTACCTAGCAGTGGTTTGAAGACTAGTTTTGACCAAATAGGGCGTATAGGGAGCGCGTGGAAAAGTGTTCGAAGAAGTGTTTTCTTCGGGCAGCCTAAAATGATCCCCAGTAATCCATCTAAGGGCCCATTTAGCATTGCGGAAAGCTTGGCTCCGCAGAAAGTGAATGTGCACAGGCGCTTACATTTGGCAGCGAGACTTCTTTGCAAGAGCAAATTGCGAATATGGTCGAATACTAGCCCTGGCGTCCTAACCACTTATCCTGTAAATAGCAAGTGCTGTTCGCATACCCCCCCCCCCTTTACCCCCCCCACCCACCCCTCTCTCACACACACGCGCACACAACTAGCGGCGAAGGCGGCCGCCCAAAGGCAAACACCGTCTATATCAAAAGAAATGATTTGTGAGTTTGGCCCCCGTGTCAAAGGAAGAGGTAGAGGGGGGAGGGGGGGGGGAGACTTATATTTCGAATAATTGCATGGAAAGGTGTACGTAACGAGTTCGTGCAGCGGCTTCGCAAGCCATATTGTTACACTTACAAACAGCGATAAGTAGCCCTCTCGTAGCATGAAACACTGCATCCAGAGTCATCGGCCATGCCTGCATACAGGACAGAGCTACGTAACCCGCAGTCAACTCGGTTAAAAACGACACAGTTTGGAGGTTCATCACGGGCGTCACTAACCATTCGCTTCTACAGCACGCGCCTCTAATTTACTTAGTCCGCCTATTTATTATGTGTGTTCGTTCTTCCAAGCTCCGAACCCGCGGCTGGTGCTAAGGAGCAGCATGGCCGGGAAAGAGAACCGCCCGTCTCCTTTTCGGATGAAGAGATACCGCTGGCTCGAGAGAACGCCCCCGGGGGTCCCTCCTAGAAAGAACACGGAGTGAGCACGGGCGCTCCTCACGCGGGCTGTCGCCTCTGCTTCGTTGCTTCTATCTACTACACTGAAACGTCCGCGAAACGCAAGCGCAGACGGCCACCCTCCCATATACGAGCAGGAGCGTGCCCTCTCTCCCACCTTCTTTCTCATAACCCTCCCATCGGCCATTCTAACCCCGGCTGACATTTCGCCGCCGGCTGGTACGTTGGGTCACAGCGCTCCTGACCCTGCGGCATGCATGTGGACAGCTTCTCTCATTTCGAGTTTTTCACTGTCTATAACTTGTGCGGCTGTAGCGTTGCTGTGTGTTTGCTGACGGGAATAACGCGCAGTCAAGAATGGGGAAGAAGTGAGGTGGTTGTCGCGCAGATCAATGTCTTTACGATGTGGCTCGCGGATACTGCTTGTGGACGCTGGAGGAACAGGCTAAAAGAAATTAATATATGTCACTTCCCCTCGTGTATAGCCCAGAATAGTGGCTGACTAAATTGGGCGAGCGGACTAGCGGAGCTATACATTTAGTTAAACAGTGCTAAAAAAAGGAAGAGGCGATTTTCAGCTGCGTATCCTACGCCATCCGACTCAGGGAAACACGTATAATATAATCAGGTTAGCTGAAACAAAAGAAGTGTTCTTTTTTTTCTATTTCTTTTTCTCCTCAACACTGTTCTATTGGTGTATTTTGTTAGCAGCATGAAATAAAAAGAAATCAAAGAAAACAAGACGGGTTCTACTTAGACTGGTAACTTTTATATATTTATACTGCGACGGTGAAATGTGTTGGTGGGGCCTGTTTTTGTGTTGTCAAGTTGTTTCTATCCAAATCGAGAGCGCGGCGAAGCAGTTGAGTGCCAGAAGCGCGATTTTTCGCGTCGGGTGAAAACAACGAGTCTGATTCATTAATTATCTTTTGAGAAAAAGCCGAGCGCGCAGCCTGCACCGAAAGTATAGTTCGTCGCGAGATCAGCGCCACTTCAATTTACCCTAATAGTACCCTCATTGTTTAGCGGTAGTCCCTCATGCCGACTTACAGAACCACCGAGTTTGCTAGCAGTGCCTTCTATCGCTTGCATGGCAGGTCCTAGCCGTGCAAACAAAATAGAAGAATGCACTCCCGCAAAAACACCGGGTACATTCAGCGAGAGCGCAGCAACGAACAAACACAGTTATAAACAATATGTGCACAGGTCTCTTATACGAAATGCAACACGCGAATTAAACGAGCCCCACACGAAATACGCAGATGAAGCGGAGGACGAGCATAATATGCGGAAGCCACTAAGGCAAGCTTATGACGGGTGAAAGCTTTGGCCGGAGATACTTCGTTCCGCGAAGTATTATTTTTCTTTCTTTTTTTCCTGCTAGAGGAGCGTAATGACATGCATTTTATTCTGCACATTTCTTTCGAAAGTGGCACTAACAACTCCAACTCGCCTTCTTTTTATAGTTTCGGAAAGTCAAAATATTCATAAGAAGAAAGAGAACGCAAATCTTCCGTAAAGAAAGAGAAACAAAAATGTACGTAGCGTTAAAAAGGTTTCCTGCGACAAAACGAGGACAATGGACGCGAGCGACCTTGCTCCGCCCATACGCCCTGTTTGGCGCAAGCAAGATACACGTGCTACCAAAAAGAAAAAAAAAAAACGAAAGAAAAAGAAAACTTCCTTCCGGGTCGCTTAAGACTCCCCCTGCCTTTCCTCGTCAGCCGGTCCTGAATCTCTTTAAAAATATATATATATAAAGCGCGGCTAACGAGCTCGCATATCACGCGTATGCGAAGCGAAAGGGGCTCTATATAAGCGCGCACAGACGCCGGAGAAGAGACTAGCGGGAAGACGGGGGAAAATAAAAGCTGGTTGTGGAAACGGTATCGGTGCGACTGCGAGCAGTATATGCAAAAGAGCTTCCGTCAGGCTCGGTCGGCAGTATCGCGAGGAGAGCGTGCTGCAGAGGTGACCTGCTCCGTGGCGTATTTGACAGACGCCGGCCGCGCTTGAGATGAACGGTGCGCACGTCCTTAAGGTCTACACAGAGCCGCCTTTGTACTATTTTGCCACGGACGGCTAACAGCCACGAGGCTGTCTTCCCGAACCAGATATATAGCGCTACGTGTGTGACCCCGTATTTTACGCTCGTCGGCTCCGTGTGAGACAGGGCAGCGCCGAACGGAAGGAAGCTCTTATTACCGGCCCGCGGGAAAGAGGGCAATCTGTCCGAGTCACGATTTTTGAACGCCCCGCTTCGTCTGGCCGCTTTTCGTAAGCCCAGACGGATGCGACATCCAGTTGAGTAGAAATTAAGGTTGCACCCGCGGTTGAAAGTGACTGCGATATTTCCTTAAGTTAAGGCTTCCGTTCCCCGCCTATGCACCGCATCGAGATAGCCGTTCATGTGGGAAGGTATCTGAAGATTCTCGAGTCAACTTGACTGAGCCGTGCATTCTCGCGCGTGCGCTAAATTCACTGCCTATATTTCCCCCTACTCATCGACCGCTATATCTAATTTTTCTATTTTTATTTCTCGATTAAGTTTCCCCTACTCTGCCTTCCTTTTCTCCTCTCATATGATGAATATGAATTGTAATGGCAGAAAAAAAAGCATCTTAGTATATCTAACGCATCATCACGACAACGTGTTCGTACTTTGGTTTGTACCAGGAAATATCTGTATCAAATTTGTTTTGTTACAGAGAGAAACAATATAATAGATAAATAAATACCAATATAATCACATAGATAATATCGCAAGTTTTTATTTAGATCATTTAAGAAAAATATACCAGTTTCCTTGTCGCATGGCTAAATGCGTCATTAAATGCCACAGCAATAATTAGAAGTTCTCCACCAAAATCAGTCTCCTGATTTTTCTAAGATAGGTTGCAATTAAAGCGCGTGGTGGCTAAGTTGTCAATCTCCCCTTATGAATAGCGGCAGTCAGGAATCGAATAGGCCAAGTAAACTTTCAGGTTGCAAAGTGACAGGCCTTGTATAGCCACAAGTTGCTACAGAAAACTGACCTCGACACACTGTTTCGGATTATTATTTGACTACATCAGAATTTACTGTTAAACGTCTGAAACATTCACAGTAGTTTTTGAGAGGTGTAGTATTGCAGGGTTCTGAAATAACGTTGGTCAGGTAAATCTTTTTAACGTGTACCTAAATCTAAATACAATAAAATTTTCGAGCGTCCAATTAACTAAAAATTCGTGCTTGTTTTTCTGGCGCTAACGTTCTGATTTTACAAAGCTTGTTTGCGAAAGATATTTTGCCTTCAGCCGGCCGCCACCGACAATTAACCCGCAGTAATTAAACGCCAGCAAGAAAAGTACCCATTCGCCCACGGGCAAATGAGAATATGCACATTCTTCCTTTTCGTCGCTAATGGGCATTCCCTTTTACGCTGCCTCTTTCCTTTCCTAACGAATGCCTTGACTGTGCATACCAGCAGGAGACATCTATGGGCCATTGGCTAATCTGCTGACCATGGAAGGGTCAGTAATAAAAATATGCTGTTCTTTTCGAAAGTCAGCTTTGTCAGCCGTGCGCCGACAAAACAGTACAAGATGTCATCGCTTCAAGGAAAACATCGCAAGCGTATCAAAGTGGCCGCCGTCACGTATTGGGCCGGTACTGCTGAGATCGTGCATGTCATAGACGAGCTGCCTGAAGGTCACGAAAGAAAGCAAGACTCAATGCTTACTAAACCTATGTCACGGTCAGCATGGAATCTACTTCTACCAGTGTAAAATTGCCAACATAGTGTTGTGCTGTTTTTTCTGGCTGCAGACTTCTTCGCAGAACTCACATTCCGAATGCGTTTGACGCCGACTGTGCACCCATACAAACAACCTATTTTCAGCTGAGGTAGGCCAAATCGGCCGAAATACCTGAGTATTTTATATGGAAAGAAAGAGAAAACAAAAGAAGAAAGGCACAGAGGTTAACCCAGTTGACTGTCTGATTGGCTACTCTGCACTGGGAAAGATGAGGAGGAAAGAACATGAACGAAAATCTGTCTGCACGCTACAGTTTCTCATTCAGCTCTGAAGATGCCTACGAGTGCCTTCAGAGTAGTTCGGGCTGCCTTGCCTGACACTACAAAGCTAGGAAATCCTTGATTAAATAACCAACAGCAATAACTTCCTCACCGTTCAACTAGGGAACATTTGATGACATGAAGACGGCTGGCTTGCACTACTTTCTAAATGTGCCCATTCCGATGACCATCCCGTAGACCAACGAACAAACAAACATACAAGCAAAAAAAAAAGACTGACAACCGGTTTCCGAATTAACGAAATAGCTGATGCCACGCGAAGCTTTCAGCTGCATAACACCCGGATTTCAGGACGCTCCTAACTGTGAAGAACTGTGTCAGGAGTGGAGCTATAGCATTAACAGTATTGGTGGTAACGCGCGACAAGTATCGGCGTTACCGGTAACGCGTTACTTTTGTCGGTAACTTAGTAACGTACTCGTTGCAATTTCGTAACTGTAACGGGTAACGTACTTCCGGTGACATTTTTCGGTAACGTGTGGTGTCACGTCACTCGTTACTTTTTATTTCAATTATCTCGGGAGTTTTCCGCGCGACAAAAGTCCTTCGTCTCATAGACGCCACTTTCGCAAAGCTCTCCCCAACGTTATTTTGTCGCAGCGGCGGACTGGTGCCGGCACGCCAGGTGTTAAAATGCGTCCGTCGAGAGCGTATTTAGCGTAGGTGCGGACATATTCAATGAGAAGCGAGGCTAGCTGTCCGATGACAGCTTTGAAATGCAGCTATTGCTTAAATTCTACAACAAGTTGTAGTTATTAAAAAGTTCTCCCTGCTATACTCTAGCGCTTGTTATCAACTTTGTTTTCAAAATGCAATTTGCTTCTTTCTATCGGCCACTACGGGTATACATTTCTATAGTGGCTCAATTTTTGAGCGAAAGAGGCTGAACATGAACACCTTCACATAAACCCTCGCAATTTTTGCGGCAGTTATACACTTTAATGGGGGAAAATTGTATATGTGTGCAAGCATTTCTTTCCGCGTAACTAAGCCGTTTAAGCATTTCTTTATGACTACAGTATTTGACCATCTGTCCTTTAGTAGAAACACACCGTCAGAATTGCAGTAAATCTGTTGATAGTTGCGCAACGCTTGCTTCGCGGATGATAAAATCTCACTTTGTGATGATCTCGGCGATCTCATTTTGTGACAATCTTTATGATAAAATCTCATTTTGCGTTGAATACCGCTACGAGAAAAATGGCTTAACGATGTGTCACAGAGTTATAAGCCCTCACAATTAACTGTACAGGCAACTTCATAGGTTATAATATCGCTGGGGCCCGGTATATTTGTGGAAGGTATTGTCGTTAAATCAGTATTTCAAGTAAAGTCGTTGGGGTATAGGCGCGTTTTGTGTGAAATATAAATATGAGCTTTATAACATTGTCGACTGTGGGTTCCTGCAGCGAAGACGCACTGATTCAAATTTCTGACCGTGGAGAACGGCACAAGTAACGTGAGTTACCTTTTTTTCTGTAACGGTATATCGGTATCGCGTTACTTTTTTGTGAAGGTAACGTAGGGCGGTAACGCGTTCCTTTTTTGTAAGCATAACGAGTAACGTATTTAGTTACCTTTTTTCGGTAACGCCTACAACACTGAGCATTAATATGCTCTCAACGGTGGCTTCGTCATGATGTAAGAACGTTATAAGAACTTCGTTATCATGCTCTTCGGGAACGAAGACAGCCTTCAGGTGTTGCGGCTGCAAGGCGCGGGTGAAAAGGAACGTCGCGAATGACCGCGTGCTAATTAGGCGACTGAATAATGAACACCAGTAGAAGCAGCCAGAGGGCAGTTAGCTGTAAGAAACATTTATTGGGCATACTGAAGCCACATACAAAAAAAAAAAGAAATCTTAGGCGCTATAGCGGAACAAAGAGTCGCGCTCTTTGACGAGCTAACTGCCGTGTGCAGCGGCCCCAGCGACGCTCTCTAGGCATGGGTGGTGTAATGATGAAACTTCCTCTCACAAGTACAGTTACATGTCGTGTGTGTGGACCGCTCACGGTCACGTTAACTTACACAATAAATATACCCATATGGAGTAGCATGCTAGGCATGCCACTAGGCAAACCAGCTTCTACAGTCAATAATGTTTTCTTTTATCCTCAACGACCCCTGCATCCTAGAGTAAGTATGACTATGTAAATCAGAAGAATCGGAAACATAGCATAATTAAGTAACCCGGCCTTTATAAGAAATGAGTACTGACAACTGTGATGCTAACTGCCAGCCTTCGCTTAAAGCAAATTCCATATTTATTGACATTGGCAAGGAGGCCCAGGTTCCTGTCCTCAATGTGGCTAGAGTTTCTGAATTCTTTGTATGCAGTCACTGTATTAAAGCCAAACGAAAGTAGGGATAGGCTAGGAAAAGGCCAAGGAATACGCTCGCATTAATAGGACGAAGAAGAACCAAGTGCGAGTTTTTTTATGGCAGCAGATGCAGTAAAGAACTTCGAAGTCACTTTTCTCTGTCTTTATTATTCATTTTTGTACATTTTTAGGTGTTTAGCTCATGCACCGCGGGACAAGATGACGAAAGCGTCGTTCGAGAGAAATCGGGTACATCGACAATGAAATTGATTGATTGATTGATTGATTGATTGATTGATTGATTGATTGATTGATTGATTGATTGATTGATTGATTGATTGATTGATTGATTGATTGATTGATTGATTGATTGATTGATTGATTGATTGGGTTTTACGTGACAAAACCGAATGAAATGAGGGAAGCATTGGTCAGCTGCTATGGCAAGCGCGCAAAAGCCTGTTTCTGCAACAACTGCTTTGAACGTCTGCTTCGCTCTCCGTGCGCTCTGTCCTCACGATGCCACCAGGGAAAGAAATCAAACGTAAACGCACGCGCTAGCCAAATTTTTCTGCTCCAGAAATAGCTGCCCTTGTAGACGAGAACCGGGAATACTGGCGGTCTAATGCACTCACGTCATTCAGCTATACGGGCCATGCGAGCCGTTTCTCCGACTGTGAACTGAAAGCTGCCGCGGGCCTAGACGCGAAAAGCGAGCAGCACATGCAGTACATCCACATGGAACGCGTAAAATTTTGCGGTTGGCCGCCTTAATCTAGACCCCAGAGCCATGAAACGCGACAGGATATGCTCTCTCTAACATCTTTGGTAGCACAGGTGCTTGTCCAGGACGACTTCCAAAGCCAGGTGTCCGCAGAAAGAGCGTTTTCGCCGCAGGGCATAGCTTGACGTTCACGCGCGGTTGCTGCCATGTAGAACACCATTGTGCCACCGGTGAACAGTCAAAGCCGACTGTCAAAGCAAACGCATGCATAACTTTTGTCTATTCTTCATCAAAAGTAAACTGGAATTTCAATGCATCTGTATGTGACTGCAGGCATAGCGTGTTACGATGCTGGTGTTGGTGTCCATGGCCGTAAGCAGGAAAAAGTGCGACCAGTATGACCCCGCGTTGTTTAGTGTTTCACCGTCGTCAACTGTTCTGTACGAGAATTTATGTACGTGACTCCACTTACGCACATTTTTTGATTGCATGAGAAATATAGCAACTGCATCGCCATCACTGACGTACCACAGGACAATCGTCGCGCGCCTTTTCGCATCAGCCACCGTGAGTACCTACGGCCCCTTACGTCTTTTTTTTTTACGTTAATGCACTAACGCTGCCACATTTCTCTTACCTGAAAACTTGCTCGTAAGAGAATCTACTGAATACGGCTTCCGGGTCCAAATTCGTAATAGTATTTGTTCGAAAGCGCTCTTTAGATATTCACTGGCAACCTTTGCTTTAATGTCCAGCATCACGACTGACTAAAATATTCCGCTTACGAGCCCGCGCGAGGGCCGTCAGGTTTAACCTGATGGTCCCCGAGTGGGCCTAGCCAGTTGAAGCTGAGTTTACTCGCGTCTATTGTGGACCGAGTAAAGTAGTTCCACTCACTCACTCACTCACTCACTCACTCACTCACTCACTCACTCACTCACTCACTCACTCACTCACTCACTCACTCACTCACTCACTCACTCACTCACTCACTCACTCACTCACTCACTCACTCACTCACTCACTCACTCACTCACTCACTCACTCACTCACTCACTCACTCACTCACTCACTCACTCACTCACTCACTCACTCACTCACTCACTCACTCACTCACTCACTCACTCACTCACTCACTCACTCACTCACTCACGAAAAATTCTAGCTTATTCGATAGATTCCTTCGAATACGCGCCCGATTCTCTCGTTCCGCAATAATGAGCAAGAGAAGATACGTGAACGAACGAAAGGTGACACATTAACGTAACAACCTGTCGCAATCTGCGTTAGCGCAATCACGCAACCGTTCAGCGCAGAAATTAGAGGGCAAGGATGTTCAGCGTCCGCTACGGGTAAGCCTGTCCCATAGAGACACGACGAGGACGTGCTGCAACCGCCGGGTCAGGTCAGACGAGAATCGGCAAAGGAGACCACTATGGCGTTGCGCAGCAGCATTCGTCGGGTCTATACAGGCAACCTTCGTGCAAGCTTATTAGGAGTTATAACCAAGGCTAACCGCTCGGAATTGCGAAAACCAGAGTTGGTCCTGCGGAACAAATAAATCACTGCGCTTGTGTGCGCTAAGCCAAGGAATCGCAAGAAGTCTAGTGGATCGCGGTCGCCCACGTCCTGTAGAGTATCGTAGAGGGGACCAATGCGTCAAGTTAGGTAATCCTTTTCTTTTTTTTTTTTTTTGCTGCTTCTTGTAATGAAGTCATCACAACAAGCTAAGTTCAGAACCGTTTGAGAAAATCAATGCGAGCTTTTGTTACAGATTTTCGGCAGCGAATGCAACTGCAAGAAAGCAGGGTAGCAGCATGCAGCCCCATTCGCGTTCCAAGTTCGTAACCGTGAACGCGACGTTCGCACACGTGGACACATTATGCGGGTATAGTTTTTCCGGGGCGTCAAGAAGGTAGCCGTCCTTAAAACAGGCGCCTTCTAGCAGCTGCATTCAGCTGCAGTGTGCACCTGCAATAGCGGAGAAGTCTATACAACTTTGGAGCGGTTCCCTACTCGCCCTTAATAGGCGGCGTAAGTAGGTCAGCGCGTTGCGACAGGTTCCGCGCAAACGGGCCCGCGTTCCGGATGGCAGCGTCTGGAGAGCGGCTGCAGAAATCGTCTATACGTGCGGGTTACCAGATTGTCATATTTTTGTAGCCGCCATCGCGGCGCTGATGGTGCACTCGCCAATGTTACGTAGTAACGACATCGCATACCGGTCAACGTGCTCTGAAATGACACTGCAGTTATGCCGGAAACGTAGGGTTTATTGCTGGTCGACGTAACTCATGCGCTCAGTGCTCGTGGTATGCTTGTAATATATACGTAGGGCCGTTACGCCAACCCATTCTCTTTGTCATAGTTTTGTATCGGCACAAGGTAGGATTATCAGCACACGGAGAGCGCTAAAGAGTGTCAACATCGATGTCTCGGACACAGGAAGCTGCCTTTTCGTTTTTTTTTTTTAATGGTAAAGAAAGATGATGCTGTTTTCTGTTTATTTGTATTACTCTTGAGGAGCAAGAGAGAACTAGGATGTACAGAAAGTTAGTCCTGACTGAGTTTCCCACAAACTACCGCAAGCAAAGTAAGAATGGTAGACTGGGCGTGTTGGTTCAGCATACTTTGAGGTGAAAGGTGCGGCGACGACAACGTACAAAAGGGAGGGTGATACACACACGCGTTTAAGGACGCCGTACTTAGCTATTCCGTTAAGAAAGGTAGAGGTATACACGTAGATATAAGTAAGGCGGTGGTATTGCTGTTATTAATTCCAACGTCCGTCCACCTTCCAGTGCCAATTGTGAGGGCTCAGCCGAGAATAGGACGTGTCAAAAAAAAAAAAAAAAACATGCAAACACGGGGTGAATTAACGCTAGCATGTGTATGTATGCAATAAGGTGACTTTCTTTTTCCAAAAAGCAATCTTTCAATACGCGTTTTCTTTTACTTTCTGCCTCCTCAGGGCCATGTGTAAGGCGGCCGGTCGGATACGTCAAACTTGTGCATGCGTGAAGAGTTGCAATATAATGGTTTTCAGTTGCTTGCGTGCACGCGAAAGAAGCAAAATAACCGACCGGGCTGTCACGCTGCGTGGCGATATCCCGATCTGGCAACGACGTGTTCCCTGTCAGCTGCTTCAGTCTGCTCGCGCTGGCTGAACGCCTTCGGCATAGAGCGCGTCTCCGTGCCGGGGACGTGATCTGAATGCCCACAAGGCCCAAAAAGCCTACAGCACACGCGCGACCCTTGCCCGCTTCGCAGAGACGAATCAAACGGCACAGGGAGAAACACGACAAAAAAACGAGGCCGTGACACCGAGAGGCAGAGGTACGCGGGTGTCACTGGACGGTCAATCAGACTATAGATCGTTGCGGCCAAGCCGGAGCTAGCAAGCGCCAGCTCCAACGGAACGAGGTACAGTTTAGAAAAGGTCGAACTCGTGTGTTTTCTGCAGGCGAAGGCACCGCGCACTTTCGTGCTTCGCTACTTGTTTTGCGCAGCCACCGAGTTGGAAGAAAAAGATAAACTGAGCCTAAAGTTGGTGAGATGCTGGCCCCGAGGCAGCAGGCGAAATAAAAGTTGCATAACGAGTGAGGCCCTCCAGCCTCCGGTGCTGCGATTTTCTTGCGGGCAATCGTTATCGAGGAGCTCCAGGAGGATAGAAAGGGAAGGCCAGAAGAGAATACTAAATCCCTGCAGAAAGGCTGGTCGGGCTAAAACAACAGGCCCCGCACAGGAAATTTGGGACACGCGTAGCGATTGCTGCGGCCCATGCAATCGGCTCGACGCGTGAACAGCATTCAAACGCTGTTTAATTTAGCGCGGAACGCTCTCCGTTTTCCTCTGAAGCTCCTGGGTAAGACGGAGCGCGCAGCTCGCAATGTTTTATGCAGAGGAGAGGATTTCTCTCCGCGACGTGCAAGGAGAAAAAAACACTGCTCGATTGGAGATGCGTTGCGAAAAAAAAAAAAGAACGTTGCGAGATCGCAACGGCATTATCGAGATGCGGCTGGCGGAATGAACGGGATGATTGCAGAGACTGGGAAATATTCCAGCGATCAGCGAGAATGAAAGTGCAATTTTCTGGGACAGACATTTTGTCATACTTAGCATTCCTCTCTGCAAGTTACACATGCTAAGCCATATTTTCTTGTCTTTACAAACAACGACAACAGCAACAACACATGCACCCTTAACGAGACAGAAAAAAGAAGGCGCATGCAGAAGGAATAAAGTTGCGCTGCAATAATTGTAACATAATGGCCCGTGCAGTTTTTGCACATCAGCCCTTGCTTCCGAAAGCTAATATAATTGCGTTTTATGCCGCTATCATGCTGCATGCAGAACATACAATACGACATGTATATTTTTATATCAGAATGAGATTTCCTCTAAGTTAACATTCCCTTTTTTCTTCCAGAGCATGTACCTTCGTTCGCCACACACACACACACACACACACACAAAAAGCATCAATTCAACGTCAAAGAAATAATACAGAGGGAAACAAACGACACTGCAGCGAGCTCTACCATGCATTCGTGGACTGAAGGACAAGAAAAACTTAGAAGAAAGATATGTTGGTGCTAAAAAAATTAACGTAGCGTACACCGGAAGCTACACAGCGCACTTTAAACGGTGAGCGTCCGCGTAGGTAGCTGCCCCAGCTGTGTTGTCAAGAGTAGTATCGTGTCTGTAGGCTGTCCTAACGTTGTCCCTAGGCTCGGGTAGAAAGCTATGATTAGCATAAATGGAACAGGCGTATATGAATTGTTTCACTGATTTCTCATAACCACAGCCTTCGCGCGATTGTGCATCGTTCTTTCGAGGATTGGAGGAAGGTGTTTTCCTGTATGCTACTTTCACACGAAAGCGACACCGAAATGTTTACATGGCGGTGAAAGAAGCCTCGATAAATGGTTGTAACATCAGCGAAGGGTTCGAAGGACGCCAACGCTGAAGCTATGAACACGGGGAAATTTCAATTATCCAGCACGATGAGTTAGCCAAGGATCGCATTTTTTTCGCGTTACCCATGGAAAGTACAGGCTGCTGCGAAATTTCCGTCTCTCTCATTCTTGGAGAGCAGTGCAGACGTATCACGTCCCAGCGCGAATACAGTGACGATATTGCGCGGCAAGACCGGAAGCCTAATTTCGTATGAATGCGACGGTGTGCGCCAGACGCCCGAAGAATGGCCTCAATCAAGACGACAACGCGCCGGGCGCCAAGAAAGAGGCAAGTTCAAGGGTAGTAGCACAAGGTAGACACACGCGTCAGCGAAGTAGGACAACGCATCGATCCTTACACCACGCCGGGCACTCAGCACTGCATGCGCCGCCCGCTGCACCGCTGTGAATGGCTGCTAACGAGGCACCCCCGCGCGAGGTACACACTGACTAAAAGTGCCTCGGCCACGAAGGACTGCTGTGACGAAACCTGCGCTGCCTACGAGTCTTATACAAGCGTGCGCTGTCAGGTAGCTGGGGCGGCTGAGACAGAACGCACCCCATCACTCTCTTCTCGTCGCCCATTCCTAATCGCGAGAGTGTGAATAACAGCGACGAAGAATCACTCCAGAGGCACCGCTCGAGTAATATAACACAGGGCGAGGCGGCTCGTTTTGAGCCGTCGCGAGATTGATTGCCGTGGCGCGCTTGTCTCTACCGTCCAGCCAGTTTGGGTGGTGCATATGCAAAGCGAATTGGAAATCGATCAGGCGGCGGCAAGGCCTTGACAGCGGCCCGGCCATCGAAGCAGTACACAGCCATACTCGACCCGCGAAAGTAAGCTCGTGTCTAATGGGCGGCAGTGGCTGCAGGGCTGTCGGCCCCACGCGGAGCTGGCTGCCTGCCAGGGCGGCCTACTCGGACACTGCCGAACCTCGCGTGTCGCGGTGAGTCGCGACGCCAGCGCTGTCGGCTGCGCGTAACTCATGCGTCGGCCCGCAGCAGACGGGCCGACGCATGACAAACGCGAGCTCGGTCACGTGAGACTTGAGCTGCCGGGAAGCGAGTTTTCCAGCCACCGAGCGTGTTTCAAATTTCTAGAAACGTTTTATCACCGGTTTTGTCACTCACTCACTCACTCACTCACTCACTCACTCACTCACTCACTCACTCACTCACTCACTCACTCACTCACTCACTCACTCACTCACTCACTCACTCACTCACTCACTCACTCACTCACTCACTCACTCACTCACTCACTCACTCACTCACTCACTCACTCACTCACTCACTCACTTTCTTTCTTTCTTTCTTTCTTTCTCGGCATCTAGAAGATGACGCACAATCCAAGGAACTGAAGACAAAGTCCTTATGAGAGTACTAATCTGGTCAACTAAAACGGGCCGCGCCGGATGTATCACGAAAATGATTTTTTTTTCTCTCCTTCACGCTGTTTGTTTTCTGCTGTCCCTTTCGTTTATTTATTGTCAAGGGGCGGGAGATGTCTTGAGGCCGATTCATTTTACTGCTTCTCGCCGTTCTGCAAGATCTCTCAAGAACGGAGAGGACGCGCAGTACAAATAATGGCCAGCTGTCTATCATTAAGCACTGAACTACAGCGCACGCCATAAATCTCCTTAGTAGAGCAACATAAAACACAATATCCAAGAGCATCTTCCAAGGTGCTACGACCGGGCGGTGTGCGTTATGCCGAACCGCACGTCTCCGCACTTCAAAATTTGTTCGGTAAATACGCATAGCCTGCATTCGCGCATTTCCTCCCTTCTGCAAAAGGTATAAAGTTCTATCCCCTTCTTCGTGTCGGATAATTCAGATCCCATTTGCCGTTCGTAATTTCCTTGCTTTTCTTTCTTCGTCCTATTAGCTATACCTTCAACGTACGAAAAAGCGAACAGGAAAAAAATGGCGCGGTGATATATCCGTAGCCGCGTAACCGGCATAATAATGTTATCTCCAGTCTGCCACGAGTTGGCTCTCGCGCACAGCTTTTATTGCTAGAGGCAACGTATATTTCTGGCTCAAGTGCGACGAGCCAGTGCTCGCAGATATCAATGATGGATAGGCCGCTTTATTGGTACTACGTCACGTTCCTGGCGCTGCTGGCTGTTGCTAGGAGGAGGAGGAGAAATGTGGCTCCTTTCGCGCGCGGATGATAGCGCACAAGCAAAAAGCTGCTTCTTCCGCGACACACGAACACTCGCTCCAGCGCCAAAAGACGCGGGAGCCGGTTCATCCTCTACGTGAGAATGGCGCAGCGCATAAACGAAAAGTGACGCAAAGCAGAACGGCGTTCATTTGAATAGTCAGAGGTGAAAATATTCTTTCGCTGGCTACATGTAGCGCGCGAGTACTTTGTGAAGGAGACCGACGCGAAGGAGAAAAAAAAAGAAAAAAGAAAGTAAGACGAGTTATAGACGAAGAGGCATCGCAGTGGCACCTCCCTGACGTAAGCAAAAATTAACAGAATTAGGCGCTTTGCCTAACTAGCCTAAGCTATATACCTGCACGGAATATTTAGACAAAGCGTCTTACTTACGAAGCTATTTTAGATGGTGTGAGAGTTTACATGTAATGGCGGCGCGTTTTGATGTAACGGCGTTCACAATCAACGGAAATACGCGCATTAACATTTCTTGCCCGTGAAGAAGCTAGCATGTTGCATATCGCTATGTAGTTGAGAAATACATTCGTTTAGTTGCCATTATCAGCATGATGCGCAGCCCTTGCACAAAGAAGCCCAATCAGTACGACTATGAGGAAACGAGCAAATATGGAGGAGCTTTTCCTTTCTTTCTTTCTTTCTTTCTTTCTTTCTTTCTTTCTTTCTTTCTTTCTTTCTTTCTTTCTTTCTTTCTTTCTTTCTTTCTTTCTTTCTTTCTTTCTTTCTTTCTTTCTTTCTTTCTTTCTTTCTTTCTTTCTTTCTTTCTTTCTTTCTTTCTTTCTTTCTTTCTTTCTTTCTTTCTTTCTTTCTTTCTTAAGCGTATGATATACGAGGTGGATAGCAATGATAAAAAATAATTCAGTTCACAAAATTCTGCTTGCGAAAAGGACGAGCCACGTCAGTGCAAATGGCGAATATTTAAAATACAGTGAGTCCAGGGTGGCTCTAACTGCAGCACTAACTGGCGCACTTCAACGAATGGCCCGAAAAGTTCGCGCGCGTTTGTTTCACAACTCCTACGCTATTGAAGTGGGCCTCTAGAAACGATCATTGCAATGTTCCCCTGTCTGGTGTAGCGGATGCTTTAGCATATCATAGGCCAAATTAGAAGGCTCGCACAAACAGCATCATTAATTAAAGCAGAACGCAAGACTTTGACCACCCTGGTGATGTGGCAAGAAGCAATTTCCAGACTGAGCCCTCAAGAAATTTTCCGCACGCAAGTTCAATTATTAGCGACAAAAAAAAAATAAAAGCCATCGATCGCGCCTAGGGTACGCCTACTCCGATCTCAATCAGGAAAGCAATAATAGAACGCGTATCGTTCGCCATAGCTGGGAGGTCCATTTGCCGTAATTGTTCAGAAAGCAAAGAGAATTTCACAAGGTCCATTTTTCATTACGCTCGTTTGAGCTTCGTAATTGGCAACGACCACCTCTCTCTATTTCTCTTTCCCTCAGAAACACACACGCGTACGCGCGCGCTTGTGTATACGAATGTGTCTTTTTTTTTCTCATCCAAGGCAAGGGAGACATCAGAAGCTGAAAAATAAGCTAACAAAGAAAAAAAAGAAGAAAAAAAAACAAAAAAGACAATGCACCGACAGGCGCTCGTGACGCGTGTGGCGATGACGCCCGAGAATCGGTCGTCGGTCCATCTGGCGACAGCCACTTCCGGCACGATGGTCGTTCCTGCGTGAAGCCATAAAATGTATAAAGCTCCATAAAATCTCGTCTGACGCGCCCTGCCCACTTGCACAACATTAGAGAGAGAGAGATGACGGGATGCCCCGCTGCGAGAGAATGCGACGTTGCCGCAATGGGACACACGCGCTGAATGTCCATGTACAGGAATGATGCTGCGGGTATACCAAAACAAGCAACACCGCACTTTCGCGTGAGCTGAAGAAACAACATATTTTTGTTTTTGTTGTTGTCAAAGACGCAGCAACCGCCATGGGGTCGGACGGTATAGACATAAACCCATTATTTACTCTTCTCCAGTGACCACTTTTCGCCATCTAATACCACTATAAAGTTATCGCTGAGCACAAGATGGTCCTATAGATGCATCAGGACTTTCTCGAAAGTATGTTTTCATCAATCATATTCGGAAAGGGGCTTATTCAATGAATAATGCCGATATATAAGTGTACTTAAGCATGCTGAGATAAGCGAGCTATCGTCAATTATCATCAAATATCACTCATGATCAGCCTGTAATGTCCACTGCAGGACGAAAGCCTCTCCAATTGATCTCCAACCCCTGTTTATCCTGCTCGAGCTGATTCCACTTTATGCCACCTCATTTCTTAATTTCGTCGCTCCACCTAACTCTGCCATCCTCGGCCGCGCTTCCCATGTTGTGGTATCCATTCTGACGTTCTAACTGACCACCGGTTATCTTTCCCGAAGACGTGACCTGCCCAGGTCCATTTTTATCTCTTCATATCTACTAGGATATCGGCTATCTCCGTTTGTTCTCTGATACACTCTGCTATCTTCCTATCTATTAGAGTTACTCCTAGCATCTATCGTTACATTGCACGCTAGGTGGTCTTTGGCTTCATCTCTAGTTCCCTTGCTTTGCTCCGGGTTTCTGCCCTATACGTTAGAACTGGCAAATACAGTGGTTGCACACTTTCGGCTTTAGCGGTTGCGGTAAGCTACCGGTCATGAGTTGCGAATATCTACCGTGTGTCCACCATCCCATCCTGATTCTTCGGTGGATTTTCTTTACGTGGGAAAGCTCCCCTGTTAATACTCTTCTACTGATTCGAGGGTGTAGTTTATCGCGAATTCTCGCTCTTTTCCTGGACCACCTAGCATCGTTCTTGATTTTTGAATATTCATCTTTAACCTTACTTTGACGCTTTCTCAGTTTAATTCTTCAGTCATAGACCTTACTGTGTGCCCCACGACTTTCCGCCAAGAAACTTGAGAAGGTGCGCTATGGTAGTCAGCCGTCCCTTCAAGTACAAAACGTGTGGCGTCCATGATAAATCGCGGTCGATGATTACGCCTAAAAAGCGGTGCTTCCGGTCGTGGGCAACTGCTTGCCCATTGATCGTTATTCTGTACTGCCGCATTGTCTTGCGTGTAAATCCGACAAAGCAGCACTTCTCCGGTGACAGTTCTAGATTTTGATTTTTCAATTACAACGCGGTCAGCGTAAGGTCAGTAAGGTCTATGCTGCAGCTCTACAATGACTTATTTCTCGGTTTTGCAAGATACAGTCTTCCTGTGATGGGAAATACCTGCAAAACAAATTTGAATGCACTCCAGGGCCTGCAAGCTCAAGCTCTAAGGACTTCTGAAATGTGCGTCTACAGCGGCAACAATCGTCATTGCAGGAGACCATCCTGTGCCAACATACGTAACCACTGATACCCTCAGGGCGCATATTCGACACCTTGCCCGGGTACCTTCGCACCATCTCGCGTCTTTACCTGCACAAAGGCCGCATACAACATTCAGCCGCATTATTGCTGCCCATAGTACTTCTTCCATAGTACGCCTGCAGGAAGACCATCCTCGCCTATATGGTGCCTACATCGACCCGAAGTGCGCCTTACCATACCTGGAATTACGACGAAAAGAAGAATGTCATCGGTTGCCCTTAAACAGGCTGCACTACTGTATTTACATGAGGTGTACATTGCTCACACCCATATTTACACGGATGGTTCAGTTATGACTACAAGCTCAACCGCCGCCGTAATAATTCCAGCAAGAGCTATCACAATACAGCTCAAAATGTTTCACGCAACCTCAACTACAGCTGCTGAACTAGTAGCGCTCCGTGCTGCTCTTCAATTTGTCATGGAGCAGACACCTAATTCGTGGTCTATCTTCTGCGATAGCAAAGCAGCCCTCCAAAGTCTACCCTCCGCTTTACGTCATGGCTCACATGAGCAGCTCGTCGCGGAAATCAGGCAAATCCACCATGAAGCAATAGAAAAAGGGCACCGAGTAGTATTCCAGTGGCTGCCTAGTCACTGCGGCATTAAGGGAAATGACCAAGCGGACGCAGCTGCCCGATCCGCTCATGACGATGTCAGCAGTGTCACCATTCCCCTGTCAAGATCGGACGCCGCAAGAGAACTTCGTATGCTAGCTCGTCGCATAACGTTGGACTTGTGGAAGCCATCATCTACATTTACAAGTGCACGGTTGCATGCCTTGGACCCTGATCTTGAATTACGCATCCCGTCCACCTTATCACGACGTCACTCTACCCTGCTGGTCCGTCTATGGCTTGGAGTGGCCTTTTCAAATGCCTATTCGTATATTATTGGAATGGCTGAGTGCCCGTCGTGTGAAGTCTGTGGGTGCAGCGAAACAGTCGCGCACCTTCTCTGTGAGTGCACCCGCTTCAACTCCGAAAGAGCGGCCCTCTCAGCCGCATTAGGCCAGCTGGACAACCGCCCTCTCACGAAGAACAAAATCCTAGGGCCCTGGCCTACCCGGTCTTCAGCACGAGCCGCTCTGAAGGCGTTGTTGCGGTTTCTCCAAGCAACTGGACTCAATGTCAAACTGTGACTGTTGGAAGAAAATGTTGCTGTGTAGTACTTGGACTGCGGTTATCACTTCGTTTTTTTTTGTTTTTTTTTTGTTGTAGTTTCACGTAGAAAACAGCGCTACGAGACGGGACAAATAAAGGGCACAAACACGGCGCTGACTATCAACCAAATGTGCTTTTATTCCACCAGTCCGCATATTTATACATCACCATGACTAACGAAAGCATAACAAAAAACCAGAAAAAACCGGTCAGCCTGCGCAAAGGCAAGAATTTTTTTTTTTAACTCGACAGAAATGCTATCTCCTTCGGAAGCAGTGAAATCGAGGGGAGGCTAACACATGCCTCGCCGCCTTTACAAATGTGATACGCTTCAGAAACGAGACGCGCACGTTCGTCATAGTACTTTGATAGGAAATTCGTATCTTTAAAAGATGGCTGGCAGCCGCATTCATTGCAATGAATGGATAGTTGACTGTCTTTTGCTTGTTTAGAGACCTTGTTCGCGTGCTCGCGCAAGCGGTCATTAGCACACCGGCCAGTTTGACCAACATAGTAACGCCGGTGTGCTAATGACCGCTTGCGCGAGCACGCGAACAAGGTCTCTAAACAAGCAAAAGACAGTCAACTATCCATTCATTGCAATGAATGCGGCTGCCAGCCATCTTTTAAAGATACGAATTTCCTATCAAAGTACTATGACGAACGTGCGCGTCTCGTTTCTGAAGCGTATCACATTTGTAAAGGCGGCGAGTCATGTGTTAGCCTCCCCTCGATTTCACTGCTTTCGAAGGAGATAGCATTTCTGTCGAGTTAAAAAAAAATTTTTTTCTTGCCTTTGCGCAGGCTGACCGGTTTTTTCTGGTTTTTTGTTATGCTTTCGTTAGTCATGGTGATGTATAAATATGCGGACTGGTGGAATAAAAGCACATTTGGTTGATAGTCAGCGCTGTGTTTGTGCCCTTTCTTTGTCCCGTCTCGTAGCGCTGTTTTCTACGTGAAGTCATGCACCAACCAGCCCAAATCCGTACCCTACTGTTGTAGTTTGTCGCGTGCTGTCGTCACAAACTCTTCTTCTTCTCTTTCATTCTTTTACATCCCCTTACCCCTTCCCACGTGCAGGGTAGCAAACCGGAGACTGCTTCTGGTTAACCTCCCTGTCTTTCCTTTCTCCCTGTTCTCTCTCTCTCTCTCTCTCTCAGTCATCTTCTACAATTTGTCGCCGCCATTGCAGAATAGTACTATGTTGTCTGCAAACCGTAAATTGCTAAGGTAATCGCCGTTAATATTTATTTCTATTTCTTTTAATCTAGTGGTTTGAATACTTCTTCTAGACAAGCCGTGAACAACAGTGAAGAGATTGTATCCCTTTGAGCGATTCCTTTGACGATCGGGATTTTCCTGCTTTTCTTGAGGAGGACCAGAGTAGCTGTGGAAGCTATGTCTATTAGCTATGGTATTCCAATATGTTTCAAGTACTCCAGAACCACCAAAACCACCGGTTTATCTACCAAGTCTAGTTCCTTTTCATAGTCTATGAATGCCATATCGAGGGGCTTTTTTTAATATACGGCTGATTTTTCAATTATATGTCTAATTGCATGAAAGTAGAGCACCCTTTGCTGAAGCGAGCTTGTTCTCTAGGTTAGTTGATTAAACTAAAGCGTGCATCTTATCCTATTCAAAATTATTTTCGTCAATATTTTGTACAATGCTGAAAGCAGGCTGGTCAGGCTGTACTTCTTCAAGCCTTTCACGTTTCCATTTTTGTGCATTAATAAAATATTCGCGTTTTTTCGACTCGCTGGTACATTCTAATTCTTAAGGTATAATGTGCAGAGTGTCGCAAGCGTCTGAAAGATAAAATCTCCCCCATCTTTATTTAATCAAATCAATTGTTAGGCTGTCTTCTCCAGCCGCTTTTCCGCGGATCATGCCTTGTAGGGTTGGCTTTTCTTACCTCATCAATAGTTACGCTTGGGACTTGGGTGTCTTGTTCGATTTCACTCAAAGTGACACGATTTACATTTGATCTGTATAGTTCTGAATAAAAGACCTGAACCACCTTCACTATGTCGTTAAAATTGTTAACAATATTGCCTTGTTTATCTTTGACGGTACGCATTATGGTCTTTCCAATAAGAAGCTTTCTTTTAGCTGCCTTGATGCTGCCGCCCTTTTTTTACTGCTGCCTCTACTTCTTTGACGTTATAGTTTCGTATGTCACTACGTTTACATTTGATGATCAGTTTTGGCAGCTCTGAAAAATTCTATTTTGTCTATTGCGGAAGTTACTTTCATCTGTTCTCATTCTTATTGTCTTCAGTGGCTTGAGAGAGCTAGATAATTCAAGTGTTAGTGCTGTACCTCCAATTTCAAGTGCCGCTTCCCAAATTATTTTAGCTGCGGTTACGTTCATATCCTCTATTTCTTCCTAAAAGAGAGTCAGAACAAAATTATTAGCTAAAAAACATGCCAACTTCGATGTAATCAGGTGATTGCATTTGAGAACAAATGCAATGCTTTATAACAAGAAAACAAATGAATAAATGAAGGATATGAATGAAACCTTAACTGAAATTATCAATTATACGTCAATTACCGCATATCTCAGTATGCTAAGGTATGCGAAAAATGATGTATAAACAGCCGGCGCATTTAACCCGCACGAACCATATCTCGACGAACAAAAGATTGGACTCTCCGCAGTCATTTATACATAGCGCGTTGACTGTTCCTTGTTTCACTGGGCACAAGTTAGTCGTTAAGTATAGTTACCTAATGCTTCCCATACACTAAAAGGTATAAAAGGTACGGTATAGCCTGCCTGCATTATCCAACGCAAGCAAAACAAGCCTACGAATGATACAAAGTGTACAGGCTCAAGCACTCCGGATTTGTCTAGGCTTGCCCCAGAGTGCATCAACAGTCGCGACTATAGCCATCGCAAGGGACCACCTCATCAAGACACACATTGAGGTTGAAGTGCTGAGGACACATATACGACATCTTGCTCGCACTCCCCGCCATCACCTAGCCTCTCTACCAGCGGACCGACCACGCACATCTTACTCCCAAACAGTGACCGCCCATGGTGAATCAATACCAACTTCCTTCACTCCTGCCGCAAGACCTCGGACTCCTCCATGGTGCCTTACTCAACCAAATATCAACATTACAGTACCTGGCGTCCAGAAAAAAACGGATTTGTCGTCACCGGCACTTAAGCAGCTCACTTTGCTTCTCTTGTACGAAAAGTACCAAGACTCCATCCACATCTACACTGACGGATCTGTGCTGACGAACAGTTCAACCGGAGCAGTCGTGATACCAAGGTTGGTTACGACAATTAAATTCAAGACATCTCACGCAACAACATCGACGGCAGCAGAACTGGCAGCCCTTCATAGAGCGTTACAATTCGTCAATGACCAACCGATGCACAAGTGGACTATTTTCTGCGACTCGAAGGCGGCACTGCAGTCTCTACTGTCAGCTTTACGCCGCGGGCCGCACGAACAGCTGGTGCTAGAGACAGCAGAGGTTATCCACCACCTAACTGAGAAAGGACATCAGATCACTTTTCAGTGGTTACCAAGTCACTGCGGAATCATCGGCAATGAACGGGCCGATCAAGCTGCCCGCTCAGCCCACGCAGAAGACCATAAACTACTACTACCGCTTTCTAGGACCGACGCTGCACGGAAGCTTCGTTTGCATGCTCGCCAACGCACCACGTCACAATGGAATGAGCCACACTTCAGACATGATCGACTGCATTCATTTGACCCTACATTAAGTCTTCAAGTCCCATCAAGACTTCGCCGAGCAGACGCGACCCTTTTGTGTAGGCTGTGGTTGGGCGTTGCGTTTACCAACGCCTATGCTTTCCGCATTGGGATGGCCGACACCGCAGCCTGTGACCACTGTGGAAACGCAGAAACAATTAGACATATTTTTTGCGACTGCCCACTGTACAATGCACAGCGACTATCTCTTTGCAACGCGCTGAACAAGTTGGACGACCGACCTTTGTCGGAAGAAAGAATTCTACGCCATCGACAAGACGCAACGTCACAGAAGAAGGCCATGCAAGCGCTACTGCGCTTCTTGCGATCTACCGGCCTTTTTGAACGATTGTAAGAAGAACTTCGTCCCTGTGTGTGTTTTTTTTTATCTTGTGTGTGTACGTGCGTTTTTTTCTCCTCTTTTTTCCCCTCTCTCTCTCTAGACCCTCTTTCTTGCCCCTATTTCCCCTCCCCAGTGCTGGGTAGCAAACCAGATGCAAATATCTGGTTAACCTCCCGGTCTTCCTTTTTTCATCTCTCTCTCTCTCTACACTAAAAGGTGAACTTGTTATGGCGCAGTGTAGTTTCCTAGCAGACACCCGAACCTATACGGGCAAAAGCAGTTTTTTATTGTCCTCTCTTTCCCATGTATACAAAAAACAAAAAGGTGTAATTTGTTCGGGAGCAGCGCGCACTTGCCGCGTTGCTCCATAGAAAAACACGCAAAACGCGTGAGAGAACTTGTTATAATGTAGGTGGATATATATCCAGGACTAAATGGTGAGTTCACTTTGATGAATAAATGCCAGCTTAAGGCTAGGTAGGTCGTAAACTATTTACTTAAGGGTGAAAAATTTAAAGTCAAAGCTATAGTTTATAGGTATCTCTTTCAAAGCCCAAAACCGCCTTAAATATGGCACGAAGCAAAGAGTTTCGCTCTTCAAGTGTTTCTCTAAACCAGTAGTCGGGACTTAGCGATCGCATATGTCGCATTTCTGCTTAAAGGGCTCTTAAACCACTCCGAGTTCAAAGACGACAGAGTGGTTTCTTTCTCGCCTTATTCCTATATGCGCTATCTCCTCCCCGCCACTTATTTCTTCATAAAACATGTGTACAATCTCAGCACTAGGCGCCGAGCCTATCAAAATTTCGGGCTTTTCGGCTACACGCTGTTATCTCCACTTGCGCAGTCGAAAATGCACACAACAAAGTTAGACCAGTTGATCGCATACGATAGTCATGCGTTTACGGTACCGCTTCGGTCAAACCGAAAGTCCGTACTGTAATAACTGTGGCCCCATAGAAACTGTCGAGCATATTCTGTTTGAGTGCCGAGCGTATGCCGAAGAGCGTGCGCTCTATGAACATTGCACGCATATGCTGACCAAAAGAACTTTATCAATTGACTGTGTCTTTGGCACTTTACCCTGCGCCACGCAACAGAGGCAAGCGATGAAACTACTATTCAGATATTTAGAGAGCATCGGTCAGCTCGACAAACTTTAATGGCACCTTGAAAGCACGTAATAATTCACTGTCAGCACACGTCCCCGCCCAAGAGACAAAAAAACCCAGTTTGTGTTTTTACCTCTTTTTTATTCTATTTTACTTTTTACATTTTTTTCTATCTTTCGCTCTCTCTTTGTGTCTTTCAGTCCCCAATCTCCTTCCACACGCAGAGTAGCAAGTGAGCGAATTTACACAGGCCGGCTAAATTCTCTGCCTTTCAATAAAGAGCTCTCTCTCTTTCTCATGCGAGACAAGGCAGAACGGGTGCGCGAATGCATGGCAGGGCAGGGTAGGAGACAACTCACGGCTGATATTCCTCGAATATGGACCATTCGAGAGCTTATTTCCTCACGGCGTCACGTGAGCAGACTGCTGGCGTCACTAATTGTGCCGAAAAGACGGGAGACGCCAGACGAGAATAACCGCTTGTTCTTTGTATTTTCAGAGGTTGTCTAGGGGCCCTTTAAAGTGTATGATGAGCTGCACCTTGACGACAGCGCTTTCGCCTTCGCTTTTTGCCATGATATTATCCAAAATAGCTTTCTCTCTCTTCTGGCTTCCTATACAGATGAATACCGCGAAGAATGAAAGATGATATTGTTCAAGTTACCGGCTTCCGCGACCAGCCTACGTATCGCAGATCGTTTTGATTGATATCGGCAAGATTTTCGGTGGCTTAACTCGGGCCCGAAGAGCGCTTTTCGAGAGGAGGGAGCGCGAGGCTCGAATAATGATTCATGGGCGCCGCTTGCCCCGAATGCCCTCGTTTCGCATTAGGTCGAGCAGTCGGGTTACGGAACAAATTTCGCATCACGAAACAGCGCTCCTCGCAGAGAGCATAATATTAAGTACACCACCTGCCTTTGCTCGAACGTCGTTGAGCGACTCATGCCGAGATCGCGCGCACTTCACCTGGCATCTCCAGTTTCCGCGGTGTTTCGTTTCGCCGGAAGCACGCACACGCCAGTGCGCGCGATGAAAAGCAAGGAGTACAGTACGAGGCTAACAAAAAAATTAAAAAAAGCAAAGCGGCAGTCAGGCCGCGAGAAGCGGGTTAAAAACTACTCCAGGCAGAATATCCGTGGCAGGAGCGGTGGCAGCCCGGGGGTCCTGTACGTGGGCGCGTGGCAGGTTGCGATACAAGACACGATTCTTATTGACCCGCCGACGAGCAGCAGACAAATGATGGAGGGGGGTGCAGTGTGGGCCTCCCTCTACATTCCTCTGGGCCCCTTGCCCACCCTATTGGGACTGCGGCGCACGTCCCCGTTTTACGCGCCCTGCAGATGAGGACGCGTGTGGCTGCCGCCGCACCAAGCCCGCGGCGGCATGTGGAGGTCGCTGCTGCTGCTGCTGCTCCTGGCTCTAAAGAGAGCACGTGAGGAGGAGCGATTCCTGCAGCCCCCTGCGCGGCCGAAGAGTCGACGACGCGCGGCCTGCACGCTGCACCCGCCACCGGTACGAGACGTGTCGGAAGCGATGGCAGTACAGTGCACGGCGCGGCCCTGCGGTGCCGAAAAACCCGCTCCTCGCGGCCGCTCGCTTTATGGGCACTAAAAGGAATCCCCCCTCCTCGTCGCGCGCGGAGCCGCCATTCCAGCGGCGCTTCAGTTTGTAAAGGTATGAATTCCAGAGGAGCAGGCGGGAAAAGGAAAGCAAGGATCGACTTCTCATTTTATGGCGCAGCTACGCGCGCAGCACGCGCGCCGGCGGTTACGTGTGTAGTGCGCCCTTTCCGACGCCCGCCACTGGAGCCCCACGCAGTCTGTGCCAAGCCGGGTCGCGCGACCGTTTTGCTGGTCGATATTTCGCATGAACGGCCGGGCCCGAGGGCGGTAGCGCGTCTTTGTTCACCGCATGTTGGCTAAACTAATTAGTGATGCCAGAGAAGAAAGATAGAAAGAAATGGGTACAGGGAGCCAGAGGTGAGAGCTGAGGGTGCTGCGGAATAATTGCGTGCCTAGTTGGCTACGGTGGGCCCAGTTTTATAGGATATTTGCTTTGCGGCGGTGCACAAAGATGGCTGAGGTGCCTAGGCAGGCGATGTAGGTTTATAAAAGCGTAACAAGTTGATATATCTTTTAGCGTTGCCCCACCGGATTACTCGTGTTGTGAAAAGGCTGGTTGTAAAATCATACGGTGAACTTAAAGATAAACACCTGCAGGCAAGTGTTTCCAATATCGGTACTTAAATGAAATGATGCATCTTAGCAAGTCAAATAAGCTCTCGGCCCCGTTTAATTTCTTTTAATATACATCCACACACATAAAGTAATTTATGGAAATCAGCTTCACCCTTTAAATTATTCAGTTCGCACTTAGCTAAATATGAATCCAACTGTATGCGGGCAATTAATAATAATAATATTTGGGGTTTAACGTCCCAAACCACGGTATGATTAAGAGGGACGCCGTAGTGGAGGGCTCCGGAAATTTCGACCACCTGGGGTTCTTTAATGTGCACCTTAATCTAAGTACACGGGCCTCAAACATTTTCGCCTCCATCGAAAATGCAGCCGCCGTGGCCGGGATTCGATCCCGCGACCTTCGGGTCAGCAGTCGAGCGCCATAACCACTAGACCACCGTGGCGGGGTATGCTGGCAATTCGTTTGTTCCATTAACATTTATAATCTTTCCAACATACATGGAAGCAACTCTTTGTCAGCAACAGCAAACGTTAAAGAGCTAGTGCATGTCCAAATTTTCCCATTCAAATGCGTGTTTAGATTCGAATAATTGGTTGCTGAAATCCGGCCCACTTGAATGAGCACCCCTCTCATTTATAATCAGCATCTTACAGCAGTGGTGGTTACGGAGTCAGCATATTATTTCCCACAAATAAATTGGATCACCAAACAGAAATGCCCATTACATTCTCAAAATTAGCGCCAATAATTTGCTGCGGCTTCCACAGCCGCGTAGGTTGTTCCTGCATACGCCGTAAATCTTGTTGTTCGATCATTCCATCTCTGCCTCTCACCCACGACTTATAGAGGACCTCTCTCCCACGCAACGGTCACCTCTGAAAGAGTCACTGCTTTAGTATTGTTCACTGTGGCGTGGAGGAACACACTTGAAGTCACAATGAACTGCGTCCGTCTTCTGCCTCGTAATGTAATTGTTCGAGAAAACAAATATTCCTTTGCACGCTGTTGTTCTTTGGGTAAACAATCAAGTGTGCCACCTAAACTGATTCTTTTAAAGCTGTGCGAAACTGAAGACAAAACACATTCCATCGTTGTTGGCGCCGTATATGAAAACATGTAATGCCAAAAAGCAGTTCGCTCATTAAAGACAATTTAAAAGAAAGGCAATATCGGTGCCCTCCCGGCGACAGTTGTTATCAAGGAACTTAAAAGCCAGAAGGAAGATTAAGGTTGTCGCGTAGCATGTTGTCCATAATTTCCTCACGGACACTCCGAATCCACAAGTTCAACCACGATGTTCGCTCTCCTGTAAAGCGTGCTTTGTCTGTTACGCACTCGTGCACGTGCGTAAAACCTCCCTTACGCATCATTTAGGGAAATTGTTTTTTTTTTTTTTTTTGTCATCCGTCCCGCTACTTCTTCATTCCATTTTCCTTCTTTTCGACAATAACAGAAAGCCATGAACTCGTGAAAAATAGGAATGCAAATGTCCGTTCGGCCTAGCAGGAAAGTACAGACGGGTCCACTGCACTTCCGTGCAGGGCATGCATATCCGGATTTCCCTCTCCTGCAAAAGTATAGTGGCTTATATTTGCATAAGAATACTGGTGGTTGACAATTATGACTCCTTTTGACAGACTAGTGCCGTGCACAAACAATCTTTCCACGTCCACTTGCCGTTAGGGGATCAGCCGTACGAAAGGTGCTCATCCGGGTGCTCCCTTTAACAGTGGACCACTCGACCTTCAGATATTTCTTCTTAATGACGCGAAAACGGACCGTGTACCTTACAACGCAGCAAGTTGCTTTGACACGTAGTACACCAATTAATTCTTGGAAGTACAGCACTAAAGTGCCTGTACTTATAGTCGTGCTGAAACGCACGACATCGCTTAAAGGCGACTCCGCTACTTTGAGTATCTTTCCAACACCCTTCTATGCCGAATCGCAACCACCAACAGACGAGAGAATCTTTTGATTTAACAAAAAGTGTCACTTTTCTGACCTACAGGTCGTTCCACGGCCTACAAAACCAAGAAAGTTGCAGCCGCAAGGACCTTCGGGACACCCCACGCTACTTACGTTTCTTACTAGAAACAGCTAGAGCTCCCACGCACCGGCTAAGGCGTTCTGCTGTTCAGCATGAAGTCGTCGATACCATTCGTGACCGTGGGGCATGCATTCTGTTGGGGCCGGAGTGGATGGGGCGGGGGGGTGGGGGGACACTCGTGTGCGCCTTGCTTTGCCTGCACTCAACCTCAGGTTATCTCAATTATTCCGGAGCCTCTCATACCCACATGTTACCATTCGGATGTGAAAAGAAAGCTTTAGCTCGAAGGATTGTACACATTAGAACGAGAAAATATTTTTCTCGGCAACTACTGCGCCAAATCTGATTAAAATTGTTCTATGAAAAAAAAAAAAAAACCTAATCTAGTGATTGTCGGAAGGGGACTTTCGGTTTAGGCTGACAATTCTTTTACCGAAATTGTTCAAAATCTCTAAATTAGGACGACAAAGCTATGAAGTCTACAACTCTAACTCAGCAATAAAAAAAAACCCTATCAGAATTTGGAAAACTGAATATAAACCTAAAATGTGAAAAATAAACAATGCCCTGTGCACCTGTTTGAAACGTACCACTAACGACAACTGAGTGTTACTTCCCCGAAACCCATTTAAACGTTGTAACAAGTTCACATGACGTGTAAGTGTACTCTTCATGAGCTCTAATGAATACAGCTTACAGAACCGTGATACTGGTTCACTAGTTACGGACAGGTTAACTCCGTGGATTTGCATTTGTGATGCTTACCCATATTTGGCAATTTCTACAAAAATAGAACGATTGATATATATATATATATATATATATATATATATATATATATATATATATATATATATATATATATATATATATATATATATATATATATATATATATATATATATATATATATATATATATGTGTGTGTGTATATCGCATACCAGCGAGACTGAAAAGGATGGTATTTGCGAACGCTCAGCTTACTAAAGCATGCAAATTCAAACGAGGAGTAGCCCTCTGTCATTTTCTGCGTAATATATCTTTTAAGCGGCAGCAAATATCTCTCCTAAATCACCCTAGTTTCCCTCAAACATTGTAAGTCGATTGGTGAAACACCAGAACGCCGAACGCCGCATACCGTACAAGCGCAAACATGCGCTTCGAGAACCTCGACTGAAGACAAGCCGCAACCCATAATACAACCGTTTTCTGCCCACTGGTTTCTTTGACTTTCAAACAGCTCATCAAGATCCAATGCTCGTACGTGCATGCTTCCTGGCGTTTCTTCCGACATTCACTTTTTAAACCAAATATGCTCCATACAACGACTACTACTCTTCGTTTAATCTTCTACGGCTTCCATGTGTTGAGCAGCTGAAGCGTGCAATAAGTTTTATTGGGTAATGCGTTCTCAAGAGCTTCTGATTGCGAAACGGTTCTCACAGTGTTCCGCAACATATCTTCGTTTTTCTGCGAAAGCAGTCAAAGAGAATTTTGGGGTATCATTATGCAGTGGTCCATGTGTTGTTTCATTAGTGCAGGTTAATTGTGTTGTCGCCATCCTTCTCATTATAATAATCTAACTTATCCCAAGGGCGCTTTATAAAGCGATGGAAAGTAATTACAGTAAAATATGGCTGTTTAACAATGTTACGAGGTCATAGTGTTAGGAATTGGTTAGCAATCTCGATTCCACCTGTATGTAGTGTGTCAATACACACGGTGTATATTTCTTGCATCCATGCAATATATTGGCGGAGGTTCTAAATAAAGGGATTTGTATTAGGCGAGATGGAAGAGTGGGTGCAGCTACATTTGGAGGCTGGTGAAAAGGGCGCAACAATTTCCGGAGGAATTTACCGACTGGGCAAAATAGGAGCGCAACAATACAGGGTCGGCATTCCGTGGGATGGCGTTCGATGAATTCCGTAATAAAAGACCACGTGACGATCTGAGCAAATGGCTGGAGCACTGAGTCAAAAGGAAACACCTGCTGCGGGCCACTACATCTGGAGGTGCGACCGTTTCAATCCACTCGCTCTATTTCCAGCGTTTTTCAATTTCACTTGGTTCTTTGCCCGCTGCGGCCCCCTGCTCGCTGGGCCTCGCTGCTGCGTACTCTATTTCTCCTGGCTTCCGTCTTGTTTTCTAGCCGTCCACAGCCCCTTCTCGTCCTAGTTAATGGTTTCTTTCTCTTTTTCTTTATTTGTTACCCCCGTCATTGTTTCCTCGCGTCTTTTTCCCAGTTGCCACCCTCACCTCTGCCTGTCTCCCCGCTATTCCTGGGTTTCGTTGTTCAATTCATCGCGCGCACATCTTTGCTGCTCCCTTCTTCGTTTTACTTTTGTCCTCCGCTAACTGTGGCGACGAACATTTGAGCAAAGCCAGCGTCGGCCAGCCTCTGCACGGTTCTCTTCGCTCTGGTCGCGTGTCGCGGAACCACGACAAGAGAAGCTGACGCCGAGTCAGCAAGGTGCGCCGGCATGCTTGAAGCATTGCAAGCGCTGCGTCATCCCCGCGGCTGCAGAAAAGAGTTCCTGGTAAATAGTAGCTTGCGGGCGCGCCTGCACAATGCAGTCACCCTGCCAAAATGTTTCCGCTTGCAACTTGGTAGGAAGAGAAGGGGGGAAAAATGTTTGTAAAAGATCATTCACAGCGAAGCCAGTCCCAAGGCACCCGGTTAAAACAAGGAGCTGCTCGGTATCTGCGTATATATATGCGCCACACGAGTAGCTAACAGTGCCATCACCCATTGTTCAATGCCTTTCCATTTGCAGTGTGTCTGGGGTGCAAGCTTGCAGATATTTCAGCGCAAGAAATTGCGGATCTGGGCATCGATGAACAAACTGGTCACGCGACCGCACAGGAGTAACCTAGTTAATCATATCCTATGTTAATACCCACTCATTACAGGGTCTAGACATCAGTGTACCGGGACTTGGACGTCTTTTCAGCAGTACTGTTCAAACCAATGCATCCGCGATGCTTCATCTACGTTAACAGTAGCGCATTTTACTAACGTATCTAGTCAGCATTTACTGATGATTTTAGTCGCGGTACACATCTACCACCATGAAACATGCAAACGGGGCATTAAAAAATGGAAAAAGACAGAAAAATTTATCGCTACGCAATGAGACAATCAAATTACTATCTTTGTCTTTATCAACCAGCGTTTTTGATTAACGGTTGGTTTAGTTCGCTTGAGAAGTGCGCAAAACTGAATGCACATACGTTCACCAGACGCTCTGAGGGAGCGTAGTAAGGGTGCTATGATTTATGGAAATGACGTAGTAACGAATGGCCTACCGAATGACGTAACGAATATCGTATTAAAACTATCACTAGTGAAGATATAGAATAACTGGATATTAGGAAAAAATGCGTTGGACGCCCACATAAGCAATTCGTTCGCGCTGCGCGTCATAAATACAAGAAAGACTGTGTATGTGCAATAGATCAGGGCTTCATATTTAGTGTAGAAAACGGCTGGTTCGTAGATTTAGGTGACAGCAAATGCGCTTTAACATCTATGAAAAAAACTAAAAGCCTAAGCAAGTAAGGCATGATGATCTTCCCATTTTTCTCTCCCTTCTCGTATGCGTAAAGTCCTGCGCTTAGGGTAGATTTGTTCTGCGGAGCCTTTTTCCGGCTCTGCAGAACAAATCAGTAGAAAAGAGCAAATTAATGTATTGCGCTCCCTGTTAGAAGCTATTAATAGCTCGTTGTGGAAAAGCAAAAAAAAAAAAAATGCCCGAATGTCCTACGAGCAGAAATAAAACCACTTAGGGAATGTGCCCGCACTGGTTTTGGTAAAGCCAGCCGCTGGTTTAGCAGGATATAGAGTAAATGACGGTGGTTAGTGGACACATTCAATTAAAGAAATTGCCCCTAGAGTGCCGTGTGCTTCGATTTACCGGCCTAATCAGGATGCACCAAAACATCTGCTTTGAAGACGGAGCGTTTTAACTTCAGCATCGCTGAAGTGTACCGCCATTTGACCTAACTGGAATGTGTGTTCCCAGACGGACTGGTGTGAAAGGATACGAAGTAAAGCGCAGCAAAATACGACGCACTAATGACCAAGCTGGGTGTCGAAGCATATGGTTATCGCGAATACTATAAACAAAGCTATGAATTTATCAGCCGAAGTGTCGAGAAATCGTTGAACAGGCAATGTCTCTGGGGCAAACGTCTGAGCAGGAGGGCTTGTGTCGAACACAGTTCTCCGTGTCGAAATTTTGGCTTGTCCCTGTTCAACGATCCCTCATCACTTGAAGCCTTTCCCTGGACTTCTATCTTGTTCGTGCTACCTGCCGCATTTAAGTAGAATTACGAGGAAGCTAGGGACGTTGGGTTGTTTCTTCCTTGGCGTATAACTGACGAAAACAATGCCAATTATCAGGTCCAATTAGGCGGGTTATTGACCTAATGGACATCGGTCAACAAAGTAATAAATAGCTATAGTCAAGTACTCGAGCGCAAGCGCCACCACTAGAATGCACTGACGTCATATTGATAATCATCAAATTCTCGTAAGACAGCTCAATTACAACCACATCGAATTGGGTTTATTATCCCAATGTAACACACGGGCTCTGAGAGGTGCCGTACTGCGAAGCTCCGGCTTAGTTTCGGCTTCCTGGGGTTCTTCACTGTGCACTCGACAGGACGCCACGAGCGTTCTTTGGTCCGCACTTATCGTAATACAGGCCCCGTGGCGAGGATAAGAACCTGTGACCTCGTGTTCAGCAGAGCAGCGGAATAGACCCACAGCCGCCACTAAGGTGCTTACAGGATACTTCGTGCTAAGGAACAAATGACCAAGTTCTTAAACTGACTATAGTATTCCATGTATGCACAGTACCGGCCATGCCAGCATAACTGCTCCACAAACATTAGAGGCAATTCAATGCCCGATTTTAAAGCCACAAAAATGTGCAAATATATCTACCTGAATAAGCACCATATCAGTACGCCAGTTAAATACTGCTTTAAGAAGCGCTAGAAAGAAAAAAAAAGGTTACTTAAAGAACGTGCCTGAGTGTATGTTATTGGTTGCGCCAGTGTTGGTTGTAACCACACAAGGCGCTTTTTTAGAAATTTCCCTCTACATGCGATTTTCACTTCCCGGTGGACGTTACTTTGTTTCCTGCTAATAAGAGATACGACCTCCAAGCAAAGTGGCAGGTCGGACACCGCTTAGAGCGTTCAGTTGTACTCGCAGCTTAGATGGCACCGAAACCACTGGATTCACAATGACAGGATTACCCACATGCCGAAATCGATGCGGCTGCTTTCAGCGAAGCGACCGTCTCCAAAATAATAATAAAAAAGGAAAAGAATAATAATATAGAAGATTAGTCATTCGGAGTGTTTATTTGTGCCAGTCTTAAAGTAGTCGTTGTTCGGTTAGTTGTTCATGATTTCTTTTTTCATTTTTTTTTTCGGATTAGTGAAGGCAACTGAACGCTGAATTATGTAGCCGAGCTTGTTAATAGAAAAGTATGCGGATAAATTTTGCTTACTCTGATATATTTAGATCGTGGTGTCATAGCGGTTGTAGAACATGCTGGTGCTCGGCAATTTCAAGAACCTTTTCCACGCATTTTACTTGCGCCTGTCAGTGTTCATCAGCATGACGAAGAAATACTTAAGCCGGGGAATAAATAGAGATCGCTGTATCTAGCGTGGCAAGCGCATGTTTTATGCGCGGACTGTGTCGCGTAGGTGAAGTTACTAGTTTAAGCATGAGTAGAATTCACACAGTATTCTCTTATTATTGGAAATGCAGTGTGTCGTCTTGTGTAGGCATTTTAGCTTCCTGTCATGCGTAGTACTCTGTATACTTCGTAGTACAGGAAACATCTGACAAATTTGGGACATCGTTTCCGGTAGACGCGGAAACAGCTCGATTACGGCGGAACGTTGATTTGCCACAAGCGTGCTTCTGAGAACACAAGTCGCAGGTATAGTGCACGAATTTCTTTTTTATCGCAGCGTAGCCAGATCGGTGTTCCGTATTACATTAAAGGAATTCATATTCACAAAGGAAACGCAATGCTGCTCTTTTAGTGTAACATTTATAACGGCCCTGGCGCTGCACAGCGCAAGTCAATTTTCTGCCACTAAACTCAATGTAACTAATTTATAAGTACCGTCGCATACAAACACTTTTGCCGGCTTTGCACCAGTACATGCACGTAGCTTAAAGGTTATGTCAAAAGAGCCGCGCACCATATACAACTGACAAAGCAGTAGTCAACGAAAATGACCGAGGCCCCAACCGCATCAGGAAAAGAAAACATCGAGATCAGGAATTTGGAGTACACAGTACAAATTCCTGCTCTCAGATGTTCGCGATTCACAGCAGCGAAGCGTGGACGAATACACATAGTTTCGACGTAAAACGAAAGCGAAAAATAAGCAACGCATGTAACGAAAAAAAAAAAACGTTAACGGTCACGCAAGAAACGACACTGGCAATACATTACTTCGAGCGAAACTGTGTAGCTCACGAAGCCTTCCTTCTTTACTAGCACGCTACAGGCACATGATTGGACGCTGTCGGAAATGGAGTGGCTTGAAGGGGCGTTTGTCGTGTGACACTGCCTTGCTTTCTCGGTGTTTCACCGATTAATGCAGGTACTACAAGAAACGAGCTAACGTATCTGATATCGAGTTGTGCGGGACACTGCAGATGGAATGCAGCTGACCGCTGCGGATGATTTAGGGAAGGATAGTGAGACCGATTACTGTGAGAAAGAGAAAAACGCGATAAATTATTTCACAGCGCCGTCCGAACGCTGAACTCAGCCAACACGGTGATTCAGTTCAGGCTTTACTTGTAAGCGGTGGCTGCGTGGATGAATCGCAGCGCGCGCCTTTAAGACGAGGCAGAGAGAGTGAGAGAGGGGGCCAAACTTTTGCCGGCTCCGAAAGCACGGAACTACTCGAAATCACGCGCGACCAAATCACTTCACGCACGAAGACGACTGTCGTGCCTGTATATTAGACCTCCCAGTGGCTTGAGTCTTCTAAGCTGACGACAATGTCTCGACCTACTAGACACAGCGGCCGCTTCTCAGCTAGCGCGAACAATTCGGGCGGGCTCTATCGAGTCGCGAACCAAACGTTGGGGAGCGGAAGCAAAACCGAAACTGTCGCATGATTCCGTCGCCGCGCTGCTCGAACACGCGCGCCGCGCGGGTTTGGACCGGCGTGCCGGCAGTCTCCGTTCGCGGGAACGCGGTGAATACGCGGCTGCTCTCGTGCTGTCACTCACCTTCGGGAGAAGCGGCACGATCGGCAGATCTTCCGGTGAAGCGGCGCTGCTGGAGTCCACTCGAGCCGGCCAGCGGCACGGCGGCGGGGTCCTGGCTGCGCGTGGACATGGCAGCGCGACGGCCTACAGCAGAGCGCGCCGCGCCGAGCGCACCATCCCTCGGGGGGGCCGGCCTCGCTGTTCAGCCGCGGCTGCTCGCCCGGGGCTCTCCTGGCGAAGCAGCCTGCTCAGCGCGGCCAAGAGTCCCCATGGCGGCACAGAACGGCGGCCCGCGGCTAGAACCGCGGCTGCGCGCGCCGCCCCCCGAGCGCGAGCATGCGCAGCGCCAACGACGACGAGCGCCATCTAGGGAACGCCGGTGAACGCGGCTCTTGGGCCGCGGGGCAGGGAAGACGCCGGAGTGGTGTCGCCATGGCCGGCACACGGGCGCGTTCAATGCTCCCCGGGAATGTGCGTGTGCTGCGCTATAGGGCCGGGCTTTCCCCAACGCTGGGGAACGGCGCGCTTATGTAACGCTTACACGCCTCTCACCCTTGCTTCCGCTTCGCCAGTTAAAATGAGTACGAAGAAAGCGCGGGCAAGTTGGTGCCCCGCGCGCAGCCACCGCGATGGGCTGCAAGCCGAACCCCGGCCTAGGCACACTCAACGAGTGAGCATTTCGCTGGAAACAGCGCGTTGATGTCGCCACGTCCCCTTTCGCGTCGCTCTGCTGACGGCAAGGTATAAAATAGTAGGAAAAAAATCCTAAAATATCTGTGAAAGACATCAACTTTAAAAGGCCAACTGCAGTACAATCATTTTCCACAAACTGTGCTCGAACTATTACTAACATAATAAATAAATAAATAGATAAATAAATAAATAAATAAATAAAAATCAAAGGGTCCCTTGTGCATTCACCTAAGACGAGTCGAAGGCGAAAGCCATCTTCTTTTTCTACCCAGTCGATGTATTAGGGAGCCTACACGAACGGCCGGTCATGCAGGCTCCCTAGGTGTACTTATCCCGCCCAGCCGCCCTCCGAAAGCTTTGCGCACGTGGTTTCGCACTGCCTCCAGGATCGGAGGCGCGTAACCTGGTTTTGCACTGCCTCCGTGATCAGCCCACCCTTGACCAAGCTACGATGTCACGTCATGACGGTGTAGGCTTATGCCTCAGGAGCGAAGGAATGAGACAGCTGAACCAGAACCGACGCCAGCAGGGAACACGTGCCACTGCGAAGCGTCGTCTCTATTTTCTTCTCTGGAGGTCACGCGCTCTCCGCATTTGTTCGCCGCCCAAAGGAGGGAGTTACAACGGCATTATGTGGCGTTACGTCACATGAAGTCACGCCAGAATTTGTGACATCATGATGATGTCACAAATTTTTGCGATATGTGACGTCCTGGTGACGTTACGGTGACGTCATCGCGTGATGATTTTTTGCACCACTTGTCGCCGATGCCACGCGGGATGCCGACGGTCGAATTTCGTGTTTAGTGGAGCATATAAGGCTTTCGACTTAATAAATAAATACAAAAGTTGTTTTTATTCGCATAAAAGTGTTGCCGAGAAGGAACACCTCTGATTTCTTTTACAGTTATTAAAAAGGAAGCTTTCAGTCGATTATACGCCTTTTGCAAAACACAGGCACATATATAAATTAGAATTGTTGTAGTGCGAGCTAGGTGCCCAATTAGGATGCCTAATATCTGCATACTACAACAAACAAAGAGCGCATGATAATTTTCCAGTCAATGCGTGTGCATTTGATGTCTCATCCACTATACACCCTCGAAACTGTTGGTCTTCTGAAACTGAATTAGAGACAGAAAATATTTATGAAAAAATATAAATAATTCTGTCGCACTATGTGCACATGCACATGAAGGACAAGAACGGAAAAACAAAACACGAAAACAGCAACAAAATACACGATCATGCAACGTAACCGTCGTAAAGATGACGGTGTTGATGCCATGGGATGATTGAACGTTTCTTTTTTCGTTTTTAGTGTTTGTTTATCAGAGCCACTTATGTATGATTTCTTGTAACCCTTGCATACATCTCTTTCTTCTTATGTATCGAATAAGTTCTTATTTATATATATTATTTATTATATATATTATTTTTATTATATATATTATTTATATCTTGTTTTGTGCATTTGCGTAAATATTTCATTTACTTTGAGTTTTAACAATGTTGTTAATTTTTCATGCAACCGCCATGTATGCCTTGTAACGGACCATCGGCCCAGTCAAACTGTTTTTTAAACAGCTTTTAGCCAATGGTATCCCCCAGAATGTTTGTATTTCTAGGAATAAAGCTGTGTTGTATTGTATTGTATTGTATTGTATTGTATTGTATTGTATTGTATTGTATTGTATCTACTAAACTTCATCATTACTATCAGCCTTAGGTCGGCTTACGTTTATACTCGCGCAGACTCGCACATACTTCAACGCACTTGCGTTCATACGCTTGCTAAACATTTATTGATCAGAGGCGTGAGTTCCGATTGGGCGGGGGGGGTGTGCCCTGACCTCCGCAAAATTTTTCACGGGCAACTTCTCGATAAAAATATCTCGTGTGAGTCATCTCTTTCAATAAAAATGTCCTTGCTGGATTGCAACCACTGATAGGTCATATTGAAGGTACGAGACCAAAAAGCGCCAAATAGAGCACCGATTATGCGAGATATTGCTGTTAAAGAGCATTGACACCACGGTCTAAACAGCCAATTATAAGCCAGCGGACTCATGAGTAGACTCACTCAGACTCACTCAGGGTCAGATAGAGCAGTGAATCTGAGTGAGTCCGAGTGAGTAATATTTTGGTGAGTTTGAGTCCGAGTGAGTTCGGCTGGGAAAATTTTCAGCGAGCCTGAGTCCGAGTGAGCCCCAAGGGCAAAATATATTTTATGAATGAGTCTGAGTGAGCTCCACATTTTTTGCCGACCTATGCTTACGAACGAAGAGTTTTTGTGGACTTGCGTGCACAGCATATTAACATTGCGCTACGCAAGCGTTGCTAAAACATTTACGTCCTAAAACTTCCATATCGTTACGGAGCACGATCAAGTCAATCTACCCTATGTTTACTATAGGGTCATTCCATGCCAAACGTCCCAGTCATTTTGGCAACTATCTCAAATGTATTGAAAAAAAAATCGTGCCGATTTATTACGTTGAAAAGAGTGAATTGCTAGAATATTTAGGAGAGAAAAAAATTTTTTGGTCTTGTGGGTGCCTTCCAAATTTACCAGAATGTCATCTGGGTGTTGTTTGTAAGAAAATTTATTCTGAGAGTATTGTTTCTTGTTTTAATACCAAATTTGGTTTACATATTATGCAAAGGTGTTTGTGTAAGCTGTTTAAAGCACGATAATATTAGTACAATTTTTCTGCCATATACGCCTCCAGGAATTTCGCCAAGATGTTCTATGTTTGCATTTTTTCCATTGCGATATTGCGCCTTGTATGAATATACGAGTAATGAATACTTACTCTACAGAAGGTATATTTTGCGATAAAAATATTTTCAGACCCCTCAAGTTTCTAAACATTACGTGAAAAAATCACGAATTTCAGAAAATCGTCGTTTTGGTCCACATTGAGACGCGATTTACACCACGTGGTGCTCCAACTAAAAATCGGCTTTATACCTCAATCGAAAGCATCTAAAGAGTTCTTCTTATATGGCAAGTTTTATCATTACAATTTTCGTTTTAAGGAAGAAAATAATTTTTGATGTTCCCCATTGATGGCTATCTCCCCATTTCGTCACATGGCAGCTTCCTCATTGATATTCCCAATTGCCGTCAATGGGGAACATCAAAAATTATTTTCTTCCTTAAAACGAAAATTGTAATGATAAAACTTGCCATATAAGAAGAACTCTTTAGATGCTTTCGATTGAGGTATAAAGCCGATTTTTAGTTGGAGCACCACGTGGTGTAAATCACGTCTCAATGTGGACCAAAACGGCGATTTTCTGAAATTCGTGATTTTTTCACGTAATGTTTAGAAACTTGAGGGGGCTGAAAATATTTTTATCGCAAAATATACCTTCTGTGGAGTAAGTATTCATTACTCGTATATTCATACAAGGCGCAATATCGCAATGGAAAAAATGCAAACATAGAACATCTTGGCGAAATTCCTGGAGGCGTATATGGCAGAAAAATTGTACTAATATTATCGTGCTTTAAACAGCTTACACAAACACCATTGCATAATATGTAAACCAAATTTGGTATTAAAACAAGAAACAATACTCTCAGAATAAATTTTCTTACAAACAACACCCAGATGACATTCTGGTAAATTTGGGAGGCACCCGCAAGACCAAAAAATTTTTTCTCTCCTAAATATTCTAGCAATTCACTGTTTTCAACGTAATAAATCGGCACGATTTTTTTTCAATACATTTGAGATAGTTGCCAAAATGGCTGGGACGTTTGGTGTGGAGTGACCCTATAGCGAAGCATGTTTTCTTCGTAGCGAAATATGGATGTATTTTTTTATAACCGTTTCTTATATATGTCACATCCTTCCGTCCTCCCTACGTCTGGTGCCCTCCCATCTGGCCCACTAAAGGAACAGCAGGCAAAACGAGGCAGGAATTGGGAAAGACCGGCTTTGCCGCTCGGCTGCGCAAAGAGCGCCAGTGCCGAGCCGTCAGATTACGAAACACCTCGCCAGCCGCCACCGCTGCTGAAGCAGCATCGTTCCTGAAGTGCGCATTGCTTTGCGAGGCCTAAGACGCTATTCACCAACTTCGCTCAAGCACGAGAAAGACCGGGTTTAAAGAGTTCTGCCTCGCGGCGGGTAATCGTCGCGGATTGTGCGCCCACGGCGTCTCGAGCCCCGTATACTCTTCCATTGACGTAAAATGCGTCGGTACACATTTTCTCTCTCGAGCCCGGTGTTAGAAGGAGAAACAAAAAAAAAGAATAAATAAAATAAGGGCAGCGACTTCCCCCAAGGAGCAACAACAGAAGAGGGAAGCAGACCATATCGGCGACGGGAGAGACGCTCCCAGGAGGGATGGTAGGCGCTGTCAACAGAGACATCATCGCCCCGGCGAGCGTCGGCGCGCGAGTAGACATGGTCGTCAGAGGGTCGGCGCTCATCGGAAAAGATGTTGAAACCTTCTTTAAGGGACACTCTTTCTCGTTTACAAGCCTCGGGCATCTTGCGAGCGGTGGCTATGGCACGGACGATTTTATTCTCGACGAAAAAAAAACACTAAAAGAAGGAGGGCTCCAAAAAATCGAGTAATCCGCTCGGACATTTTATTGCTTGCCAAATTTCTTAGCTTAGATGTTCATGTATCACCGAAGGCTATCGCCCATATTTTACTTTACTTTTATCTACAGTTTCACTTAGATGCAAAAGCTTAGATGCAAAAGAAAGCGATTAATGGACGCAGTAAACGTTTTTTAGGGCGGGTATTAACACAGCGACAACTTCGTCCTTCGTGGACTTTTCCACAAGTTGGAGGGAGCAGGTAAACTACACCTGTTTGGCATTTTATAGACTTTGAGTTTTCTTTTTAAGCGCAACTGCACTTTATTTCCGTTTTGTCAAACTGTTTCTTTTCTCAATCGTTTAGCGTCTTTCCTAGCGCTACTAATAGGTTACGAAACTCGGCCAAGCTAAAGAAAGGAAATGCAGTGGTGCTTTCTAGAAAATTGGAAGCGTGCGTGCACGTGTGCGGGTCACAGAGAGAGAGAAAGATACAGAAAAAAATTGTGCACATTAGTTTGAATATTTTGGCCTTGCCATAAATCTTAACATGAATTTGCTATATAACTCTGTGCATGTCAATTATCATCACTGGTGCAATTCGACAGACATGCATAAAAAGATCTTGAAAGTTTGGCCAACGAATGCCAGATGCATAGGTTATTTCGGCCATTTCTTCAGTAGCCTTTGAACTTCAGAGCAAAATCTGTACACCCTCTCATTGTAACCGTTCGCTAAGTTCAGGTGATATTTTTTGAAGTGGTGAGAAACATTGTTTGTATACACACTACGCTAATGTGACTGCACATAATTGTTAATAAGCATGTCAGAATCAGAATTTATCCTCCCTTGTACGCCGTCTTCGTGTGCAGTTCGAGCAGCAGCGTCGGCATGCTCGTTGCCCAATATGCCGCAGTGACTTGGAAGCCACTGAAAGGTGATGTCGTGTCCTTGCACGAAGAGGTGATGGAGCAGCTCTCTAATTTCCAACACGTACAAGAATCCATCCCGTTATCAAGAACGGATGCTGCGATGAAAATCCGAGAGATTGCCAATGAAGAAATAAAAGCCTTGTGGAACACACCAAGTTTACAGCACACACGACTGCATAGACTGGACCCGTGTCGTCGATTTCGGCCTCCGTCCGGACTCTCTCGACTCGAGGCAACGGTGCTTTGTCGACTGTGGCTTGGTGTTGCTTTCACCAAATCTTTTGCCTTCCGAATCGGCATGGCAGAGAGTGCTACTTGCAGCCAGTGTGACAGCGAAGAAACGATAGACCACGTTCTTTGTCGCTGCCCTCGCTACAGCTCGCACAGACTGTCGCTAGCTGCTGTGTTGGCCCGCCTTGACGACAGACCCCTGTCGGAACAGGCAGTGCTGGAATGCCGACCCGAACTGTCTGCACAGCGAAAATCATTTAAGGCCTTACTGAACTTTTTGCGTGCCAGTGGCCTATTGAATAGGCTGTAGCACTCCCGCTCTACAGCTTCCTTTTGTTTATACCTTTTTTCTTTATCGCGCGCCTGCTCTTCTCTCCGCTGTCCTTTCCACCTTTCTTTCCCTTTCCCCCTCCCCTTAGTGTAGGGTAGCAAACCAGATGCTACAATTCTGGTTAACCTCCCTGCCTTTCTCTCGTTTTATTATCTCTCTCTCTCTCTCTATCCTCCCTGATTTAGGACAATAAATTTGCTTTTGTTTCATATCAACAATTCACAAGTGCAAGTACAGTCCTACTGACCACCATCTGAGTGAGTGAGTGAGTGAGTGAGTGAGTGAGTGAGTGAGTGAGTGAGTGAGTGAGTGAGTGAGTGAGTGAGTGAGTGAGTGAGTGAGTGAGTGAGTGAGTGAGTGAGTGAGTGAGTGAGTGAGTGAGTGAGTGAGTGAGTGAGTGAGTGAGTGAGTGAGTGAGTGAGTGAGTGAGTGAGTGAGTGAGTGAGCGAGCGAGCGAGCGAGCGAGCGAGCGAGCGAGTGAGTGAGTGAGTGAGTGAGTGAGTGAGTGAGTGAGTGAGTGAGTGAGTGAGTGAGTGAGTGAGGGAGGGAGGGAGGGAGGGAGGGAGGGAGGGAGGGAGGGAGGGAGGGAGGGAATTAAATGCACCAAAGCAACGCAAGGACGATGAAAGGCGCCGTAATTGGTCGCAATGACTTTTTAAAATCCGCTGAGGTACTTAACCTGCGCCTAAAGCACGTCACATGAGTGTTTATGCATTGTTCCACTCCATACCCTTTCCTCTCATAATGGAACCTGCACGACCAGAAACTGAACCCGCAACACCTTCCTCAACAGAACGCCAGAAGCGCCACCAGAGTCGAGAATAATTGGTGTTATAATATGTACATTGACAGAGTAATAAACATTTCATCTAGCATGAAAAACATGGAACCTGTATTGCTGCCTTGACGGAGACACTTGTCGAAACATCGGCTCAAGTGACACCCCCTGTTCAATTATTTTGCCTCTCTTCATGGAACATATGGTAATAAATTCACATGCACACACACAGAAAAAAAACGTTCTACGTGGTGCAGTAGACAAAAGAAAATTGTTTATAAGGACACGTATTGTATACAACGTTACGCGTTCTGTGCGTTGTCAATATTTGTGTGCATGTTTATTTAAATGCACCAGGCAGTCATGGAAAACGGTCTCTTTGCGACCCCACGTCCAAGGCAGGTCAAGCAGGCCACTCATATTAGCTGGAACTGCGTGTTTCACACTAAGCTAAATCGTACAAAGGCGAGCATTTTACGCCCACATTGCGCCTATAGCAGAATGCTAGCATCTGTACTACATATTTTGACGCTGCTAATAAAAGCGTATTTATGATGTGTCTCTCTTCACTTTTCGTTCTCCTTGCTTAATATGACTTTCTATGTGCAAGCCGCACAATAAAGATGCTGGCTTGCTTATATTCTGGAGCGTTGCCAATGCTTTCGCAAGCTCGCTACAAGGAGACACAAATAAATTTCAGCTCCCGCTTAGAGCCCGCACTGCGGCGCGTGATGATTAAATAGGAAAGTGACGACAGCATTCCAGTTGATGCAAGCTCGACAGAATGACTCTGTTACATGTCTATTTCGCTCTCTCCCTTCGTCTCATGTCTGCCGCCTTCCTGTCATGTTCTCCATGCCCAACACTACTTTTTTTTACCATAGCAAGATGATGATGATAATAATAATAATAATAATAATAATAATAATAATAATAATAATAATAATAATAATAATAATAATATCTGGGCATTAACGTCCCAAAACCACGGTATGATTATGAGGCACGCCGTAGTGGAGGGCTCCGGAAATTTCGACCACCTGGGGTTCTTTAACCTGCACCTAAATCTAAACCATAGCAAAATTACGTAATTTATTTGGAACAACAGTACTGAATTCGCCCAAGCGGATGTAGTAACAGTCAAGTCGGGTGGCCAAAGGCTTTCTTACAGCCACCAACAGCAGCAACGTGCCAGCCGCTTTGTCGGTTACTTCGTTATCCACAGTACTAAGAAACCTTAGCGAGCATCCCGTCTTCTGATTTCAAGCAGGCTGGTTCGGCCTGTTTATTATACGATTACCGCGGACGGTAAGAAGCTAACTTATCCCAAAGCATCGCGGCCGGGATCTGGGTTGCGTATCGCACTGGGCAGGTTCGATCCTTTGCCTGAGGATGGGGCTAGATTTCAAATGGTGGCGAAACGCGGCTACCATTGCATGCTGTTCTTCTTCTATTGCTTTAGCTCGGATGTTTCCTAAGCCAGACTATCGAAAAGGCAGTCTGTTTAGTTATCAGTCACACCAGCCGCTGGTCCGCTGCCCCACGCCATGGCGAAACCGAAAAGGAAGTAATGCGCCGCCTGGGGTGGGGGTATACCTTTGAGTCCACCCCGAAGGCACCCCATGTATATCCTAAATGAATCCTACGCCTTTCCGCTACGGCGCCGCACGTAACGCTAGCTGCCCGAGACAGTTGAACACACAATATATTTACTCAGAGGTTCAGCAAAGCGTCTTCTCGTGCATCTCCGAGCATAGGAGCTCTCGAAAAAGCACCACTTGCCTGACGCGAGGGAAGAAAACGGAAGCGTAAAAAAAAAGTCCGGTTTCCGAGGCCTCCATCTTGTTCTGTTATTTCCTCTTCTAGAGAGCAAAGCCGCGCGATAAAAGAAGAAATAAAGGTACCGTCCCAAAAAAGCAACAAAGTGCTCGGAGTCCTGGGAGATCACTTGTGGAAGCGCCTTCGTTCTTTTTTTTTCTGCTTTGTATATTCACTTCCGTGTTGGCGCTGCATTCCATGACTGTGAACATTCGGAACTTTTGTAGGCTTTTGGAGTGGCGAAGCTCTCCGGGAGAACACACAATTAACCAGGCGGTTGAAGAGATAAAGCACAAATCACACCGAGAGGATCTACTCACACACACACACACACACACACACACACACACACACACACAACCCCACACACACACACACACACACACACACACACACACACACACACACACACACACACACACACACACACACACACACACACACACACACACACACACACACACACACACACACATCAGATACTCTATATTCCTCCATCCATCCAGCAGAGTGATAATGCTGCCCTTAATGGGTTTAGATATACATACATAGCTGTTCCTTGATGTTGGGGTATTAGTTATATTAGTTAACGTCAAGGCGCGCTAATCAGCATTTGAGAAAAGGAGAAGGAATACGCTAGCTTCATCGAAAGTTTACATGATTGTAAAAATGAGCCAGTGTCAAAAAGAACATTCTTTTTTAATGCTTACATAGTTCACGTTAAACTGACAGTGTATAAATGAACCGCGTGCTCTGAACCACGATGAAAGGAAAGGAAAACAACATCGTAATAAAATTAGGAGCGCATGTACAGCTTCATGAGAACGCCGCTTATTCGCTAAATGTCTCGACAAAGATTTATCGAAGAGTCTCTGTAGCCTAGCCTACTTCATGTTAACTTTTCTCGACTGGAAAGTTAACGTGGAAAGTTTCCTAAATTGTGCATAATAGAGCAGGAAGACGAAGGGACGTATGTCATAGCATCATTACCGGTAAGTTCATTTTGGGTCATTCCACGCCAACTGTCCCAGCCTTGGCGCTCGACCACCTGCGATTTGAATGAAAAAAATCGAGGACTATCCATCTAAAGCCAGAAGCCTCCCGCCAAAATATTTTTGGCGAAAAAAATGTTTCAGTGCCGCAAACCCTATGTGAAGTTTTTCGGAAAGCTCGAAACTATGGCTCGGAAAATGCGTTTTCAAAAAATCTCTTCTTCATATATTAGGCTAGGACAAATTTTTCCCTACATAACGATCGTAGGCTTCTCACTTAAAATAAGTTTCACGAACGTTTACGCTTTCGTGAAATTTTCATGGGGCATTAAATATTGACAATATGACCCATATTGGGGATTTTTTCATAGAAAGGCGACATTCAGTGAAATGTAATATTTTAATTTAACTGATTGCCAGGAAGTTTTACTGTAGCCCAAAAATAGTTTGAGACGTATATGGCGTGAAATGTTCTGTAGAGCTGACGACAAAGTTGCAAGAAAGTTGATTTTTGCACATGTTTAGCCGTAAATTTAACATTGAGGTGCTCCTAGTAAAATTATGCTAAATAGCGCATTTACTAGCAACATTAGTTGTTTACTGACTGAGAAAGTTTTATCAAATTACTTTTTGTTTTAAGGAAGAAAAAAAATTTTGAAGTTGTGTTCTGCCGATGTCTATTTTTGCTCGCGTTTTCTCTTCGCAGAAACGCGTCCAGCGGTTAGTGCAACCTACATGGGCGCGAGGTTCGCCACGGAACAGCTAGACAACATAATAATCTCTGCCCGTGCTTATTTGAATGCTTTAATAGTGAGTATTGGCCTGAGTAAAAGAGAAATACGAACTCCGCTAGAGTGAACTTAACCACATGCAGCTGTCCATTGAAGGTCGGCATAGTGAGCTTACGCAACAGCGGGAAGTGACACCGATGCGTGCAACGCTCCGTTGCCTGCGCAAAGGTTTAAAAGTGGCAAAAGGAACAGATTAGTTGCTTCAACAAAGGAGATCAGTTGCACTTGTGACGAACACAATCGTATATAAGCATAGGCGTGCGCAGGGTTCCCCATCAGGGAGGGGGGGGGGGATGCGAAGATTCATCCCAGTGCACCCCCCCCCTACTAAGTGAATGTACGAGGCAGATTTTGCGCCCCCCCCCCCTCCCTCTTAGGTGACAAGGGGTCAATGTATGGGGCAGAATTTGCGCCCGTCCTCTTTGGTGATTAGGGGAGGGGCGGCCGCCCCCCTGCCCCCCCCCCCCCCCTGTGCGCACGCCGATGTATATAAGTGATGATGTTTGACCAGGAACCGTGAATTGGTGCAAAAGTACAACATGCGTTTCATATTACAGCAACTGAATTTTTCCTTAATCGTAGTGTTCTTCCCACTTTTATATCTGTGCGCAGGCAACAGAGCGTTGCACGCATCGGTGTCACTTCCCGCTGTTGCGTAAGCTCACTATGCCGACCTTCAATGGACAGCTGCATGTGGTTAAGTTCACTCTAGCGGAGTTCGTATTTCTCTTTTACTCAGGCCAATACTCACTATTAAAGCATTCAAATAAGCACGGGCAGAGATTATTATGTTGTCTAGCTGTCCCGTGGCGAACCTCGCACCCATGTAGGTTGCACTAACCGCTGGACGCGTTTCTGCGAAGAGAAAACGCGAGCAAAAATAGACATTGGCAGAACACAACTTCAAAAATTTTTTTCTTCCTTAAAACAAAAAGTAATTTGATAAAACTTTCTCAGTCAGTAAACAACTAATGTTGCTAGTAAATGCGCTATTTAGCATAATTTTACTAGGAGCACCTCAATGTTAAATTTACGGCTAAACATGTGCAAAAATAAACTTTCTTGCAACTTTGTCGTCAGCTCTGCAGAACATTTCACGCCATATACGTCTCAAACTATTTTTGGGCTACAGTAAAACTTCCTGGCAATCAGTTAAATTAAAATATTACATTTCACTGAATGTCGCCTTTCTATGAAAAAATCCCCAATATTGGTCATATTGTCAATATTTAATGCCCCATGAAAATTTCACGAAAGCCTAAACGTTCGTGAAACTTATTTTAAGTGAGAAGCCTACGATCGTTATGTAGGGAAAATTTTGTCCTAGCCTAATATATGAAAAAGAGATTTTTTGAAAACGCATTTTCCGAGCCATAGTTTCGAGCTTTCCGAAAAACTTCACATGGGGTTTGCGGCACTGAAAAATTTTTTTGGCCAAAAATATTTTGGCGGAAGGCTTCTGGCTTTGGATAGATAGTCCTCGATTTTTTTCATTGAAATCCCAGATGGTCGAGCGCCAAGGCTGGGACAGTTGGCGTGGAATGACCCTTTATTTTTACTTCTTTACTTTGTTACTGAGAACACTGAACAACGTAAGGTAACTTGTAATGGTAGCACCCCTTGCCAGACACAGTTTTCAAATGATGACTAACAATTTGATTGGCAATCGTGCAAATTTACGCGTTTAGTGATACGTCCATTCACATGATCTAGAGTCTGGAAAGGGTAATTTGACTAACGACTTCACTGACGAAACGCACAGCATACTTCGTACTGTGACGTATTCTGTTACATGTTAAGTCGGCAAAAGTAGTTACTGCAAATCACCCTACAAAAAAAAACTGCAATACCAATACCACATCCTCGAACATGAGACATTTCTCTCCCCTTTAGGAGTGACATGGATTGAAGGACGGGCAGGGGGACTAACTAGGCGCTATCTGGTTTGCTACCCTATACGTGGGCAGTGGAACAGAGGAATAAAAGAAAGGAGGAGAGAGAAGGCATGAGAGTAGATGATTCACATGTATGTCAAAGCTGAGGAGCTGTGAGGCCAGGGTCACTAGAATTTTTTTTTTCTACAAGGCCCACTATCAAACAGGCTGACAAACCATCATCGAATCGACAAACAAGGCCGGGCGAAAATTGGCGAGTCCGGCGTTGTTTGTCAAAGCAGGAACAGTGGTAAACGGGGAGATCAAAGGTCTCAGCGCACATTCGGCATTAGCGCCAGATTTAAACTTGAATGCAAGCTACCCTACGGGATCTAACTGCAATCGTGTCAGCATAGCTCACAATCGCAACCTGAATAATTTTGAGAGAGATGAAACCTAGTCTTAAATTTTCTCTTTCTTCATAAGCCGCTCTATGAGACCACCATACATGATCCAAATTAGGTTTTAGAGTTTGCCTGTGAGGACCCAGAGGCATTCGTGGCTACGACGGAGGCATACGTGCATCATCGTCGTTCGATCACCTCAACCAGTAACACTTTGTTCATTTCAACGGGCCGGCACTGAAGTGATTTTGATTAGTTTCGATAACATACGAAAATAGAGAGATATGTGATCGAGCCTCACTGCATCTTTGTGTGTACATTCGGGATTGTTTTCAAGTCCATTCCTTAGTGGCATCAGGCGCACCAATAAGATGCAGTCGATCCGGTGTCGCATTCAACGAACTTTTCCTCAAAACTACACAAAACGAAGCGGTTTGTGGTTTCGCTTCCTCGCATCTCCGAAAAAGCAGGAGCCCGACAGAAGACTCACGGAACGGAAGCGAAGCGCAAACGAAAGAGAAAGGGGGAAAGGAAAAAAGAGAAAGGATAAGTAATTCAGGAAGAAGGCGGCGCATAGTGATACGGCGCAATGATTGGTTTTGAACGCGGAAAAGCATTTGCATTTTCGTGCCTCTCCTACTCCAGCTGTCAAGACATCGCCAACTTTTCTTCGGAGAGAACAGCAAATAACAAACAGAGAGAGAGAAGGAATGAAGGCTGCCTAAGGCGGAGCGACACAAGGAAACACTGCGAGTGCCAATCGAAAAGGAAAAAGAGAGAAAAAAAAAAGGACAATGTCCCGAGCGGGGTGATCCCGTCGCCTTTCAGAGCAATTCCCGGCTCGGCACCCGAAACCACGCTTGGTCATGGAGGGTCCGGCGCGTGGCTCTGAACTCGAGTGACGAAGAGAATCGTGCCCGCGTGTCAGCCTCCGCACCCAAGCGCTTCTTGGCGCGGCTGTGACCCCCTTTTCTCCAGCAGCGACGCCGAGGAGAATAGCTCGTTGCGAGAGCCTCCATTTATTCTAAACTGCTCCGTGGAGCTAGCGCCGTAACCATGAGAGGAAGGGGACTCCGCTTGTCGACGGACGGCCGCTAATGGTGAACAGAGAGAGAGAGATTACGTATGCGCCCTGTTCTCACGCCTGCTTTCACGACACGTAATGGTAACCAGCAGGCTTCGTCTCCCAACCGTCGACGGTCGGAGCTTCGCGTCGCTTCTCATTTGTGCATCGACGAATCGACTGCGCAAGTGCGTGTGCGATACGGAAGCAGGGAAGCATCCCTGCCTTCGCGCGCACCCAATCTAGGAATATGCAGTTGAGATGGACAAGTTTAATATCAAAGCATGGGGCATATGAAGGGCGAGTTCAGTACCACTGGAGAATGGGAAACCACGACTGATAAAAAATACCGCGCGGGAAACATTCATGGGCCTTTACCTTGGAATACAACGCTTTAGTCATCGCGGTACGTGTGACACCAGCGTTCGTACATTTCTTAATTACGTCTTTCTCTGGCGCTTGATGTTTGCGCGTAGCGATTGTTGGTGGTTCGCTCTCTCATGTTTGGACACTAAATGTCTTATTTGATTCGAATGAATCAAGTGACCAAGCTGGTCGGTTTACGTGGAACATGGCTTGCTTTCAAGCCTTTTTTTTTCTCTAAATCGCTGTATTTTATCTAGTTTTATCGCCGCTGTCGGCACCAAGCGAATATAGTCCAGTGTCGGCAAAGTCGCGCCGTCTATTAGCAGTTTTCTTGAATTCTGCTAAATGGCGGCGCTCGGGTGACGCACATGCCGACTAGTCGCAACTTCGGCATTGTGTATGCTGTATTAGGTTTGTGACAAATTGTAGGAAGAACGTTGTAGGGATAATGGCTGTTGATACAGGGTTTCAACTCATGTACAATGAATGCAACAAGCTATACTGTATCGCTGGTATCATTTGTAATTGCGGTTGCCAGCGACACTGCCACTTAGTCTGTCTACTGATGTGCCCATGACGTTTCGTGATTCATAAATGGCACGGCGATGTGGCCAAGAGATACAATGACTGTCGTAATAGTAACCGTAATAGGAAAAACATAACATCACCAATCGTAAGAAACATGGCTAATCGCATTATAGTCGCCAAGTATCCGCAGACAATGGATGCGCCGCCAATTCTTAACGAATTACTTTACGGCATTGACTGCAGAAACAACGTACGTCCTTTTAGACAATAATTTTTGAAATAATTTTTGACTACAAGGACAACATCTGAAAAGGCGTTATTACCGTCATCTTGTCTTTAAATACGCGGACGTTTCTCGTAATATTTTGTCGTTGTTCTTTTCTTATAAGTGGCTTATCAAAATGGTTTAAAAGAACTATAATGATAACAATAATTAAGAAAAGGTACTGTAACCGATTTTGGAGTTTATTTTATAAATTAGGATTTCTAAAGTCATATTCTTATTCATCCGGTTCTTGGTTAATCCCCCTAAGTGGGTAGGTGCCAATATTCTTGGGATAGTTATCGTAATCATTATCATTGGGTACGCGCGCGTTGCTTTGGAACGGCTCGTGCTGACGCCCTGGACGTGCCACGTCGGCTGTCGTCACAAGGTCCCGACGTCACCGACTCGGCTTCTGTTCACCAGTACTGCACTTCGAGGTATCCGGCCCCACGACCAGCACAGCTGAACATCACGGCGACCCTTTTGTGCATCTCGCCTACAGAAGGATTGCGGCGATGGCGCTCTTCTCAAGTCGTCAGCAGCAGTCGCACGAGCACGGCACCAAGGTAGGACCCAAACAAGATGACGCCGGGACAGCCGGTGCCCCGGCGCGCTGCGCCTCTGTAGACGACATCGCCCTAGCTTCCTTGCCGCCTATAGTGGTCGTCATTATCGTGCTATGGGAGGATGGCAAGACCCTCTTTTAATTTTTTTTAAGCGTCAGAAGAAGCGCAGGAGCAGAAATAGACAAGCGAAGCAACGACAACGGGGATAAACTGTATAGAATGTGAGATAGTCGAGCGTGCGTGAAAAGCAAAGCGCCTCGGCAGTACCTTCACTGTCAACGAACTTGCCTGCAGACAATTTCGTGCAATTCTACGCCGCTCATACTTCCAGCTGTCCACGTTCAATTTGACTAGGTTCAAGTTCACGCGCCGGAGACAGCCGTGTCCAGAAACTTTGGATTCGTCTACAAGCCTCTTCGAAACAACAGCGACTATTTTTCGTCTCACCCGGAGGCTCGTTTATCCGACCTCTGCGCTGAAGCTGCTCAATTAAGCGACATGAAAGCAGCAGTACCTCATGAATGTAACTGGCGCAAAACAGATGTGGCAGTATTCGGGATAACGCAACGGGTGATGTCGCCGAGCCTAAACTCAGCTCCGCAATGCTCTCACTTCATCACTGCCCAGAAGCATGCACCCATGCGATGCAGGGAACCGGGTCGCATCACTACTGCCATTCTGGCTACGCCTAGTACAGATGTCTAACAGTGACGGACGTAGCCTTCTTGCAATCGCCACATTCGAAAAGCTACTTCTCTGAATGTGAGTCACATGAAGAAAGAAAATTTTTTAGCCGCACATGAACATCTTGGTGTGTGACCATTGAGGTATGCTCTGCTCCCCGAGACATTTGGCTACGCTATCGTGCTTGTCCCTCAGCGTGTCTCTCTGCGCAAGGAATGCTAGAGCCTTTACGACACGTGAATACGAATACCGATATGGCATCCCGCAGCTCAAGCGCGCAGCATCGTCTACGAGCGCCGCGGACAGTCGCCAGGGGCCACATTGTGCTAGCCGGGCTTGCTTGTGTTTGAGTGATGACTGCACAGAACTTACGAATGGCTTTCCGTCTGAATTGCTATAGGCTTGTGCGCGCTCTTCTAGCTCTGCTCAGTGATTAACTTTTTCTTTAAGGCACACCGAGAGACATGGACTTCATAATTTGCTTCCTTTACGTTCTATTCCCCGTTGTCGCTTCCACGCACAATTTCTTCACCGCAGTAGATAAGGTGTACGGGAAAGGGAAACATTGAAGCTTTCCTTCCAAGATTGTTTGAGGTTTTATCGCACATGCAGCATAACAACACACAACACAATTCGAAGGTCATGCACACATCACGGCGTGGTTTGCCACGTGATTGTTTGCTCGTTTGATCTCGCAGTACACGTGACCAACGAGTTTGAATAGCGAGACTTGAAGTGTGTGTTGAACCAACGCCACGGTGTTCATTTATGCTGAAAGGTGCACTTCTTGGATGAGGCACGTACTTACTACAGCCCCAGTTTTATTCTACGTCATTTTCGCAAGGAGAGGAGGGGGGCGAGGCGTGAGCATTCTTTTAACGCTATTTTTTCTTTAAGTACTTAGGCACAAAGGGGCAGCTGTTTATTTCGGGCATAGTAAGAACGGAAAAAAGCGCTGTCCTTTCACGCAGAAACGAGTTACCAACCTTTTCGTTCAATTCTTCTAAGTTAAAAGAATGTTGTAGTGCCTATTTTTGTTTTGTACACGATGCATATTACACGAAGCCGTCAGCTTGCCTCTTCAGTAAAGTGCGCCACTAGTTTGTCTTCCTTTATCAAGGAACACTTCCGGCATCCGTTTTATTCTTTTATCTTTATTTCGGAAGCCGTATCACGGAGACAAGGGTGGTTGCTCACACAGTGAATGCATACGTTCTGTCTAAAATGATTTCAGAGACACCAGCGTACTTGTCTACTCAAAAGAGTGAGGCTGCGGAGGCGGAAGACACTTTGCAAAACCACTGAAACCCGGAACAGCGGAGTGGGTGGTTTCCACGTATCCTAGCAGTGAGAAGCAAACGGTGTGGAGACGTAGGACCAACTTTGACGTGTTACGAACACAACACGCTTGTTCGAACGCCTTCGCGCCGTTTGCCTGTCACTGATAGGCTACATTCTGGATTCCAAGACTGACTGGATTCCAAGAGATGGCAAACGCGTGAGGGGGAGACAGAAAATTAGGTGGGTAGATGAGATTAAGAAGTTTGTAGGTATAACGTGGCAGCAGAAAGCACAGGACCGGGTTGATTGGCGGAACATGGGAGAGGCCTTTGCCCTGCAGTGGGCGTAGACAGGATGATGATGATGATGATGATGATGATGATGATGACAGGCTACGTTAAAGCCAGCCACGCCGCTGTTCCGAGTTTCGGTGGGTTAGTATTGTATCAAGGTCAAGAGGAGCAGACCAACACAAACCACTTTTTTTTTCGCAAGAGAACAAAAGGCCCTATAGCGTGCTCTACGAGAACTCATTCCTGTTAATATGTTAGTGTTAATACGTTAATATTTAACATGTTAATATGTTAATATGGGTTAATATGTTAGCAAGATGTTAGCGTAATCCCACATCTCGTATAATATCAGTATTCCGTAACCATGGCGTTTATGAGTGTGCTGTCGTACAAGGCCAGCGTTAAGCCAGGTCTGTTCAAGAGATGTAAATCACGTACGAATTCTTCGTTACACAGCTTTCTGGTATGTTCTTTGTACAGTGGTTCAACGTTACCGCCTGAAATATTCTTTTTGAATGTCGCATAGCTTGCCTGTATCTCTTGCAGACTCAAATTTAATGATATCGCGAGTGTCGGCCTTACGAAACGTCCGCGACGAGAAGCAGTGAGAAGCAGTGAGAGAGAGAGAGACAAAACTTTATTTTTGTCCTTGCTGGGGTCAAGGGAGGCGGGGGCCGGGAGACTAGCCCTACCGGAGCCCCCCCTTCCTCAGGCGGGGGCCAGACCTTGGGTCTTGGCGGCGTCTTCAGCCAGCCGGACTCCCCAGAGTTGGTCATTCGGGCACGCGCTGAGCAGCATAGCCTCCCACTGCTCGGGCGTGGTTATCTTAAGTTTAGGGTTCTTGCTGTGTGTGATGGTGTGTGTCGCTGCGGGACATGCCCACATAATGTGGTCGAGGTTAGCGCGAGCCACCCCGCAAGCTTTGCATTGTGGTGTGTAAACGTCCGGGTATATGCGACTGTACAGCGTGGGTGTAGGGAATGTTCGTGTCTGTAATAATCGCCATGTTGTCGACTGGTGCTTATTTAGCGACTTGTCAGGGGGTGGGTACTTCAGTCTTGCCCTATGGTAATGCATGACAATTTGACCATACGTGACCACTCTTACTTTCGTGTGACCGCACCAGGACGCGACTTCTTCGTCCTCAGCCTGCTGGGCTCGTCAGGAGGGTAGGCCTGCTCTGATGACGGGTGACGCACCCGGTGGACGATTTCTCGGGCAGCGTCATGAGCGGCTTCGTTCCCGGCAAGGCCCGAATGGCCCGGAGCCCCGAATGGCCCGGAGCCCAGATAAAATGAACGTGGCGGCGACAAAATGGGAATGTGCTTGCAAGTAGGCGGTTCGCTTGCGGTGAGATGAGGCCCTTGGTGTAGTTGCGGATAGCTGTCTTGCTGTCACTAACTATGCAAGAGGCGGTAGTCGTCGCGTAGGCTAAAGCGATGGCAGCTTCTTCGCCCTCTTCGGGTTTTGTGGTGAGTAAGGAGCTGGTGGTGGTAGTAACATCATTCTGCCCCGTGACGACAGCGAGCGCCATGGCTGGTTGTTGCGGGTACTCTGCTGCGTCGACGTAAGCCACATGCGTGGCCCCCTTGTAACTCTTGCTGATATGTTTCGCGCGGTCTGCGCGCCGTTCTGCGTTGTAGACAGGGTACAACTGCGAGGGATGGGGCGAATCAGGAACGTTTTTCGGATGTCCTTGGATATTGGGACCTTGGATCCGGTCTTCGTAACGTATTTGATGTCAGGGGTACGGAGGATGTGCCGCCAGGTCTTTGTTTGCGAGAGCTGCTCGCAGTGTTAAATGCGCCGAGCCTCAATTAACTCCTCACTTGTGTTATGTAGGCCTAATTCTATGAGCTTTTGATTCTCCGTAGATTGAGTGACGTGCAGGGCTTGCTTGTATGCTTTCTTGATAATAATGTTAATCTTGTGTTTCTCGGCGTTGGAGAGGCATAGGAAGGGCGCGACGTACACGATGCGGCTGATGATAAAGGCTTGTGCAGTGAGAAACGGCGAGAAGCAGTGAGATTTACAATAAAAAGAGCAAATATGCAAGCATGTGGGCTATCTTTTTCTTTTATAGCGTTACCAATAGGACCGTCAGCTCATAAAAATCATCCACAGAGGATCAGTAGCCAGCGGCTGGTGCGCAGCCACCAGCGGGCGCTGGAGGGAAAGGGCGACGACAGAAAAAGATGGCGGTGCCGACTTGAAGTTTGTAAACAAATAAATAAATAAATAAATAAATAAATAAATAAATAAATAAATAAATAGTTCTGACAGCACGATTTCTCGGGACCTCCAGGGCCGCGGGCCGATGCTCTAAGCCCTACGCCACAGGCCTTATAAGGCGGAAAGAACTTCTTAGCGTGCGGAGAACAAGCAAGCGCGTTCGGAAGCTTGGTGCGTTTTCACAAGGCTAAAGTTTTGCCGTTCGTCTCATCTCGCGCATACGTCATCAAAGTGACAAGCATGCACTACCATTCACGGCACTGTTGATCATTATTATATGGTATACAATGAAAGAAGGGGAATGGATCGAAGGGCTTATTTCTTTGTTATACACAACCTAATGCAGCCAACCGACAGTGAAGCCATGGAAAGCATAGGGCACATTAGTCGCATTTTTTAACTGTAGTGTAGTAATTATGGCATAAACGGAAAGGAATCAAAGAAAAAAAATCACAGCATATCCACGGAGTGAATGATGATGAGTGGGCGAAGCTGCGGAGGTTCATCGGTAAACCGTGAATCTTCCGTGAATTCTGCCCAGTACATCATCACCGACGTGAGATCGGGCGCGTTTATACTAAAGGTTCGATGAGTTATGACGACTTGCAGCTCACTTTATTTTACATGCACGCTGTGAATTTTCATTGTTTAGAAAACCATTGCTTTAGAAAACATCTGGCGTCTTTCGTTAAGCAGCTGGCGTCTTTTCGTTTTGCTTTAGAAACATCTGGCGTTCTTTCGTTTTGCTTTTACAAAACATCTGGCGTTCTTTCGTTGGTTTATTTAATCAATCAACGGCGTTTTGAACAAAATTTTTATTGTTTAATCACGCACAGGAGAAATCTCACCAGGCACTACCTTGGAGGTAAACAATGGCTGCTAATGGGAATGAGAGACAGAAGAAGTCGGCTTTTAGCTAACACTTACACTTCTACTTCTACTAATGTTTCCTACTGGAACATGCCAATGGCTGCTAATGGGGAATGAGAGACAGAAGAATTCGGCTTTTAGTTAACGCGCACGCTGCGAATTTTTTATTGTTCAACAACGCACAGGAAAAATCTCCCACCGGCACCACCTTGGAGGTCAAAACGTAAGACTGGTTACGCACTACGACTACTACGACTACGACTACGACTACGAGGGACGAACGGGTGCCGCCTTAAGGAGCTTCGCCCCTAAAAACAAGTTGCCGCCTTTCGGGATCGAACCGACAGCCTTTGAATTACGCGCAATACTTTCCCTCTCATAAAGTCCCGCGTGCACTCAGCATTCCACCACCGACTGTATGATTCAATTTAGTGGAAGCGAAAGAAATTATGAATTCCGGTTGTTGTTTTGCGTATCTCTAAAAGAGAACAAATATTCACATTAATTAATTCAGTGTTTCCACTGGAAACTCTCTTAACGTTAGAACACAAGCAATCTTTAATCTTGTTTTGATAATGAAAAATGATTTCTCTTCTCTTTCAAGTGATCTTATTGGGCATTGCAAAGTACACAAGAAGATGGTCGCTATTTGAAGCGAAATCAATTGTTGTCCAAGAATGCGCTGTAGCACTTGTGCTAGAAAATATCAGATCTAACGCTGATCGTGATAATCCGCGCACAAAAGTAGGCTCTCTCATATTCAAGGGAGATAGATCTTTGTCTATGGTCCAATCCCACAGAAGAGCATACCCTCAAGAGTTCGTTCTGAATCCCCATGGGACATGACGTGAGTTAAAGACGCCGGTAAGAATGAATTCATTTTTGCAGCTAGCAAGGACGCTATGTAATGGCTATGAGCTCTGCACACCCATACCTATAGAAGATGCACTTATAATCGAAAACGAACGGTAACCTGGGATGATGAGGTCTATTGCCAAAATACACTGTCTGAGGACATTAACGGAAAAGCTATGTTCACTGCATGAGAAAATTTGTCTGGTATCAGTATCATTAACCACCTTCTAGTGAAGGACGATCTAACCGCAATTCTAGAAAAATTTTAATATGACCATTTTTATCAGGACTAAGCTAGGTTCGTTGCAACAGTATTACGTTTAAGCCATGTAGATCCGTTGAAGTAGAAAGCGAAAGAACGACAATTCCACTGTAATAGCTAGCTATGTTCCTGAACGAATCACTTCAGCTACTACCGTCTCCAAGATACTCGCTTTAGTAACTGAATTAAAATTACCCGGTTTGGTTTTTGAACTTCGCAAGGTGAATTTATTGGGGATCCAGTCCGCTTCAAACACCTCATATCATGGCACATGTCCATATCATCGTGTAACTCTACTTGATGTGAAGTAGATGGTTCAGATAAAAAAGCCGTTTGGTCTGATCTGGGCTTCCACTGTGGAGCTCAATTCGACATCTCTTCTGTAGCACAAGATGTCAGTTTAGCGCAGCTGTTGCACTTTACTGCACCTGTTGAAAATAGCTGAGTCGTTTGAGAGAAGAACACATGCGACAAGCATTCAATTACACTTGTAATTATGTGTTGCATAGTCTTTGACATTGATTTTTATGCTTTTGACTCAATAAGCTGCGATATTTTTTATTCATTTAACGTATCTTGCCTCGCAGTAACGCCGGCATATCTAAAGGCCCTGTCTTTCACGACCTCAATATCTTCTCACCGCGAACATCGCCGCCTGTCAATTATACCAAGCATCTCGAATGTATTTCTTCTCGCCGAACAGTTTGAATAATCAGTCGGATGATTTTGTCTACAAAGGCAACACTTTTTCGAGTTCAGCAGTGCACTCATTAAGGGGATGATCTTCACCACAGACACGGCATCGCGAACTTGATTTGCAACCCCCTACACTGTGACCAAAATGCTAACAGTTTCGACACTGAAGAGGGCGAGAAGCAAGACGTTCTATTTTAAAGTTGAGTGTCCATACCCTTTTAACTCCGATTGGCTGTTGGCGCCGGCAGAGGTATCGATAACCGATTCAGCGGGAACTTTCTCACTATTTACTAGGCTGCGTTCGTAGCCGTATAGCGGTTGCACCGGTATACAGCTATGACCTCAGCATCAAACAGGTTCTCCAGAGTCCAAGTTGGCGTTAATCAAGCGTCAACTCTTCGAACAATTCCTTCGGTACATGCTGGGTGAGGCGGGATAAAGGCACTCACCGGGAATGAGGCAAATGGCTTCCTCTTCAACAGGTCTGGCACGCATGTCTGATCTGATGACCTGCAAGCTACCCCACCGCTTGCAAACTGACGGACGCCCCTTATCAACTGGATGACGTAACCTGAAGCTCCGCCTGAACAGCCTCGTGTTTACTGTGTTTACAGTGAACACGAGGCTGAACACCCTCGTGTTCATTCAAGCCCCTATTTACATATTCTATAGAGTTACCTGCGCTGGTAATGGGTGCTATCAATGTCATCCCTGCCTTTTCTTTCCCCATCGCCCTAAATGTATATTGCTTATATCGACTACTGACCAGTCTAGTTAATGCGCCCATCCGCTTTGAATTCCAGCGCCGCTAAAAGGGCCTCCTACGCCGCTAAAAGGGTCTTGTGGTATAAATATTTTCGCATTGAGTTACAACGGTGTCGAGTAGCTTCCGGTCTTTTGTTGCAGCAGACACACCTTATCCTGTATCGATGTATATTTTTATACTCAGCCAGTTTGAGCCACAAATAGCAAAGCACTCATGCAATCATGCAGACTTTCCCTTCTGATTACTTTTTTGCCTCACTTGTAACTGATATTTCTTGCTTCCATTGCTCCCATTGAATTTACCGTCTCCGTTTCTCTCACAATCTTTCTGATTACTCGTGAGTGTGTATTTTCCCTTTTTATTACCATGTACTTAGATCCAAACTTTTTCACGTCTTCGAGCGTTTTATGTTCAAGGGAAAAAAGGCGAAAATGGCGCCGCCTCTCGGCAGAAGTCGTCCCTGCGTTTCACTGACCCTGGCCTCCGAGATTGCGCGCCGGCGGGTTTCTCTCCGGCCGTCCCAATCGCACGGAACGAGTGTTATTTCAGAGGTGGGCATGGCTCGCTCCTCCTCTGCACCGCGGCGCTCGCTACTGAGGGACGGAAAGACTGCCGCGCTGTTGGCGCGGCTTGCGTGAGGCGAGGAAAAAATGGTTTTGCGCTTTTATATAACCTCCCACTGATTTTGAAACGTCAAGTCAATGTATACGAGAGGCAAAGTGCATGTTGGGGTCTATTTTTTCTTAAATAGGCTTTTTTTTGTTTTGCTGTAGATATGCGCCTCCTATATTAGAGCACTTAGAAGTGCGATGCATCTGCAAGAGATCCGCATGTGCTGGAAACGCACTACGAAGTTTGCGGGTTGCATTGTATGGGGGTGCTGGCGAAGGAGATAAAAAATTGCAGTGGCTTAGCTCGACTATGCCAGGATATACGAAGCGTTAGCCCTAAGGCTTCAGCTGATTATTCTTAGATTTCCTGGTTGTCAAGCTTCTCCGCTTTTATGCGCCGCTTAGTAGCATTTCCGCTCTCCTTCTCCATAGCTATACCACACTGGCAAACGCAGCCAGCTGGTCTGACAACTGGCTAACCTCCCTGTCCTTCCGTTTTTCTTTTTCTCCTCCTCCTCCCCGCTATATGTATACCCCCACTGATACGTCTGCGCATGCGCGCAAAATGAGAGGCGCTATCAAGCGGTTCCGGCGCAGCGTCAGACGGCCACTGCGCAATGGAGGCGCATGGCTGGGCGCGCGCCGGCGCCAATGCGTCTGCCGCGGCTTTGGCATCACTCCTCTGTAATGCGCAAACCGGCGAGGCGAGGCGCGCGCGACGGCGGCGGCTCCGGTGCGCCAGCTGTGCGCCGTGTGACGTCACTGCTCCTCACGCACGCGCAGCACGGCTCTCAAACTGCCACGCGAAACTACTCCGCCTCGGCCAGTGTAGCTAAAGCTACAAAAAGTGAACGATTATATTGGGCTGGGCGCGATGAAGCTTGGTGCTCGCGTTCGCCCTGCAGCTGAAGACAGATCAGTCGCAGCCGGGCCTTCGTAAAGTAAAGCTGTTTTCTTGTCGCATCCGTGTTCTCTCTGCGGGCTCCGGCCAACTACTGGCCCTGAGCCTACAATAGATATGTTCATCTCTTTTAAGCTAAATTTAAGGCCGGTGACGAAAGCACCCCGTTTCGAAGCAGTATCGCAAAAAGCAGGTATTAGTGCTGGCTTCGTTTGTTCATTTCCCTTTCGGTACAACATTCTTTGTCTCAAGATACAGCGAAATGAAAACACGTGTACAGGTGCGCTCAACGCCTGCGACGCAACCACGCAAGGTAGCCGCGCGAACGCCGCAACATGAGCGCGTTACAAAGAAATACGCACGAGCGCACGCTGGAGCGCTAACCGGGCCGACCAAACTCGGCACTTGGCATCAGCACTTAGCATCGGCACTCGGCATCGATGCACTCGGCATAGGCACTCGGCATCAGAGACTGCTGCATTTTCTCTCGGACGATGTCTGCGATCGAGGCAACTTGAGGCTGGCACGACTTGAACATTCGACGAAGTTCTTCGCGCGCTACGGCCCTTATGGTCTCGCGCAGATCGTCGGAGCCGATGGCTTGAACCGCTGCGCTGTCTTGGATCGATCAGCGATTATACTGGTGGGGTGCGCATTTCCAGCGTCTTCTCAATCGTCGTCGCTTCTGAGACGAATTCTTGGACTGTCGAGGGTGGGTTCCGCAACAGACCAGCGAAGAGCTGTTGCTTTACCCCTCGCATGAGGAAGCGGACTTCCTTGTCCTTGGGCATGGCAGGGTCAGCCTGTCGAAACAGCCGGGTTATTTCCTCTGCATTCGGAAGTTGGACCCCTGTCTCCAGCAAGGCTGCGGCCCTTTCCTTTCGGACGACGCTTGCGAACGTCTCCAGGAAAGCGCTGCGAAAGATGTCCCAGGTTCGTAGAGTGGACTCCCGATTCTCGAACCAGGTCCTTGCTGCATCTTCAAGGTAAAAGAAGACGTGGCGCAGCTTGTCCTCGGAGTCCCAGTTGTTGAATGTTGAGGCCCTTTCGAACGTCTCGAGCCAGGTTTCGGGGTCATCGCTTGGCGATCCATGGAAGGTCACCGGCTCTCTGGGCGGCTGCATCACGACAGCTGCAGGGGACACTACGGCTGTCATCGTGCCCGTTGTCTTCGTCGCCGTGGCTCTTGGCTTGTCCGGTAGGAGCCCAAATTGAGGGGGTAGTCCTTTCAGTCTACGGCTTGCTCGACTGTCCTCGGTGACGTCGGTGTCTTCCTCACGAATGGGACTGGGTTCATGGCTTGACGGGGGCGTCCGGAACATGAACGTACCCAGCAACTCCACCAGATGTCACGGGGTCGTGACGTCGACGAAGGCAGCAGTAGGCGTGTCGAAGGTGAGTTTCTTTATTTGGCCGAACTTGTGGCCAGGAAACGGAAAGACAAACTACAGGAATGCACACTGTACACTGATAGCGGCGAACAGAGCGTCGGCCGTCGATAAACTGATCATGGCTGGGACGTGCCGTCTTTTATACATCATCCATAGAACTTTCTAGCCTCATCACTGGTGGTTGCGCAAGCTTTGGATTAAAGTCTAGAAGTACACGTTGCTGGGCTAGTCGGTTCATGTCTAAGTACAAGCCACAAAGTATGGCTGTTTCTTGCGCGAGGAAATAACGAGGGGAGGGATCCAGGGGAGCGCAAACTTTCGACTGTTTATTCAAGAGACATTTCAACCATATATATAAGCACAGACATGCGCAGTAAACTACGCACACAGCGAGCGCATACCACCCTAATCACAACCTGTGATCTATGAACTTGCGCTCTGCCTGCGAAAGAGATAATGAAGTGTCACTGATACACATGGAACCTCGTGCTTTGATATGATATGCCTCCAACAACTCTCGAGCCGTGGTGTCCCCGCTTCTACCCAGAATCTGAATCTTATTCAAGCACGGCTCACACTTATGTGAACTGCAGTGGGTCGGCAAATGTGCCCCATCTTTACCTTTTAGTGAAAGCTCGTGTTCCCGCGCACGCTCATTCACGCACCTTCCCGTCTGGCCGACATACGTCTTGCCACAGGATAGCGGAAATTCATACACAACACCGGTGGCACATTTTCTGTACGACTTGGCGTGCTTCTTGCCGCAAATTCTTCTTGCCGGAGGCATATCACATCAAAGCACGAGGTTCCATGTGTATCAGTGACACTTTATTGTCTCTTTCGCAGGCAGAGCGCAAGTTCATAGATCACAGGTGGTTATTAGGGTGGTATGCGCTCGCTGTGTGCGTAGTTTGCTGCGCATGTCTGTGCTTATATATTTGGTTGAAATGTCTCTTGAATAAACAGTCGAAAGTTTGCGCTCCCCTGGACCCCTTCCCTCGTTATTTCCTCGCGCAAGAAACAGCCATACTTTGTGGCTTGTACTTACTCTGGAATAATCTTGACTATTCGCGTCATGTACGCAATCTTGACAAAATGATCTACTACAATTTGGAATGCTCCCAGACATTCTGGTGCGGCCCTCGCAATAAGACAGCGATCACACATGCAACGGACCAGTTACAAACACACAGCAAAAGAAGCGCGCGTGGCAATATAATCATCGCTTTGTTGGCAATGGCTCTCGATCTTGTTCTAGCCCTTTTTTATTATAGTCGCTGCCATTACTTCACTACGCCGACTAAACCGCGCAGGTCTGCGATTTTAGAGCGATAGCTCTACGCCTCCCGGTACAAACCCAGAAAGCGAATCCCTGCATAAATCTGACCTTCAAGCTCAGCCAAGGCTAACGCTTGCGAAAGACTACAGTGAAAGACTAGTGCGGCGCGTTCGCGCCTAGAGCGCGGACGGCGCCGAACAGCGTATTTGTGTTTACTTGTAGTACAATACGTTGGGTGCTCCCTTGTCGCGGCGTGTAGTCGAAGCTTTTAGACTTCTCGTCGTCCTTGCCTAAACTAAGACCGCGAGATGATGCATAGTTCTCGCTGATGAGAACTCCAGCCGATGAGTTCGCGCCTACATTTCTCCGTTGTATGAGCGCGTTAATCACGTGCTTCGCTCAAGGCGCATCGCGTGTCGTTGCAAACCAGCCAAAGAGGCTGTCTGGTAGCCTCTTTGGAGGAGCAGGGCCGCCCAATCGTGAGGCTCACAAGCTATAGTCGCTCGATAAACTCAGTTTAGCGACGTTCAACCATGGCAATTTCTTTCCAAACTTCTTCACGGTGGATCGTCACCTGCTCTGGCGGAACTGCTCATGTTTTTATTACTTTTCGAATTCCGCGTAAGAGGACCAGATAGCGTATAGACCTTTCCATGCAGCTGCCACTACTCAACCCTCCACACGTTAGATAGCCTTTGTAGTGCTTACTTCCTCGATCTCCATGTCTTCCATAGCTCCCAGACACTTCTCCTGTCTTTCTTTCGAGCTTTACGCAGTTGCAATATAGTTTCACAGATTGTTCAAGTTCTTTTATCCTCTTTGTCCATCACGCGTTGTTGTATATGAAAGGTGTTTATCATAGTATCAGATGTCTTGTGTTGTGTTACGGTATTATCAGCTGTCGTTCTGGCTTTTTGTTTTACATTTTCTCTCTTTTTGTACTTATTTTCTCCTGTAGAATGTCTTCTTAATATTGTCTTTTTTTTTTTGCTTGTTGCGGGCGCCAGCACTAAGACCCTATATATATAGGGTCGTTCCTGGGCACGTTCAAAAAACGATTGATTGATTGATTGATTGATTGATTGATTGATGATTGATTGATTGATTGATTGATTGATTGATTATTGATCCGCTGTATATGCTTAGTAATGCTAAGCGGAAAAAAGCCGTCAGCATCACGCTGGATGCCATTCTCACCTATGCACACATATTTGGTTTTTGTTTTTGTTTTTTAATTAAATAAAGACAGGCGCCATGGCCATAGAAGATAGGAACCCGCACTTCGAGCCACTTTCTTTGCTTTTCTCCGGAAAGACAGAAAGCAGCGGCAGGTGCCAAAATTCTCACAGTACTTCAAGCTAAGCATCACGCCATCATTCACGCCACGCGAGAAAGCGTCCCACGGCACATCTTAGGCGACAGGCGCAAAGAACGGACGAAAAACGAGCTTCTGTCAGCGCAGACTTTAGCAAAAAAGGTACACTAAGCGCCGGCGTACATTACCACATCTTGCAAAATGGAGTGGGATCTGCATTTAGTACCTATTTTTCCTTTTTTTTCTTTGTTATAGCTTAGTGGTCACGCTCTGTTTTTGACATACTGTGTGGTGCTGCTTATCGCTACACGATTACTCGACAACAATGAGGGGCAAAAAAAAAAGGGCCATCTTTCTTACTTCACTAAACCCTCACGTATTTTCAATATTGTACACTCACGTTACTCCTTTCGTCTGCTATAAGCTCCACCAGTCGCCTCGAACAAGCGACCTCGTTCCAAATTCAATTGCCTTCCGCTTCACCTATGGTTATGGTATTTGCAAGGCCTTTCGTTCGTAAGTGCTCTATGCCATGTGCCACATTCGTCGATGATATGTCAAGCATCAGGGTGGGTTGGAATTTCCTTTGACGAACAAACATAGCGTGAGAGTAGGTACTTTTTTGTTTGTTTGTTTTACATTTCCGATCTAGGGTACCTGTTTCTAACAGGCACCCCTCCTATTCCATGGGCTGACAGCCACTCGTAGACGTCTAAATGAACAAATGCTCCCAACCACCTGATAAAGCTCTAAGCACTGATGTCAAGCTTTAAGGCAAGAGCAGTAGTTACGATCCAAGGGCGAGATTTTGTTTCCTTATTATGTAACAGGCACGCAGTGATATATCGTGTGACTCCAAGCGCTGCCCTTTAATGACGTTCTTGCGTTAGGCCGCCGTGCTAATTGCTTGTTCGTTTCACTACCTTGTCAGTACATTCCGCGGAGGTCATATGCCTGGAGTTATGTTTTTCCTTTGTTCGTTTTCTCCTTGATGTGGATTGAAGTCCCGTCAAGGAGATGATCGACGTCGATGAAGCAGGAGGCAGGTTGGAGGTAATAAAAACTTGAAGGTATATTGCAGCGAAATATTTACAGTCATATGTACATTTTGCCGAAGCACACTGATGATAACATAGACATCAACAGCGTCTTACTCTTCTACTTAACTTTTCTTAAGTTAGAGCCTAGAACACTGTTACTACATACGAAGAACCGAGTCTCACTGTTCGACCACCAAGTGGTTACGGCCCAGACGAAAGTTGCATCGTACGGAGTCTTACTGATCTATCAGTTAAGTGATTACAGCCTAGACTGAAGGGAAGCGAATTCCGTCCAGTCTTAAGTACCTTGCGGTAACAAAGAAAAAGGGGAGGTGGCCACTGGTGGTCCGCCTCGACATTCTGTTATCCAATCCGTTCATTCTCAGATTAAGCCACTCCCTACCGGGCTGTCCTTAATCGCGACAGCAGTGTCTTTACAGCGCAGACAGGCGTTTTGGCACTCTTTCCCATCATGGCTCTCCCTCTCCTTCCCACGCTCTCAGGGATTCTCACGGTCGAAATACATCTGTATTTTAGCCCTGGTGCATTCACGCCATTTTCCCATACACATCGAGTTGAACTCGCGGAGCCAGTCGTTAACCGTTCCGGGAAAGAAAAGGCGTCTGCGTGACCCTGCCTCCCACGCATTCGACCTTGCATTGTTGCAAAAGCACATCTTGGTCCGTGTTGGGGTCACGCATACTGTCGCCTCGAGCGACTGCTTAGAGCGGGGGATGTCCTCCTCATTTTCCCACACATTCAGGCCGCCGACCTCTGAGAACGGTCGCCTGACCGCAACCCATGCTGGCCATCGGGGCAGACAAGCTTGCTCAAAGGAAGCCGTTTGCTTTTCTCTTGATAATTGCCCAGCGAAAAGACCAGGCAGGGGGAGAGCCGAGAAAGAAGCTTTGTACGACGTACCGTGCCGCGCCGTCCTGTCTGCAGGATCGACTTATGAGCGGCAAACATAACACCTGGGACAACTTTTGTTGGAAGCCTAGCACTTATTTTTGGAAACCTTAACGCTCCAATCACCCACCACGGTGGTCTAGTGGTTACAGTGCTCGACTATTGACCCGAAGGTAGCGGGATCGAATCCCGGCCGCGGCGGCCGCAATTTCGGTGGAGGCGACAATTCTTGAGGCCCGTGTACTTGGATTTAGGTGCACTTTAAATAGCTTCAGGTGGTCGGCATTTCTCTAGCCCTCCACTGCGGCGTCCCCCATAATCATATCGTAATTTTGAGACGTTAAACCCCAACAATTATTATATAATATTGCCACGAGGCCGTGACGTCGACGAAGGCAGTAGTCGGCGTGTCTACGATGAAACTCTTTATTTGGCCGAACTTGTGGCCAGGAAACGGAAATTCAAACTACAGCAATACACACTCCACACGGATAGCGGTGAACAGGGCGTCGGCCGTCGATAATCTGCTCTGCGCGAAGGCGCGTCGGCATTTATACAGCATCGAACATTCGAGCCTTATCGCTGGTGGCCGCGTTAGTTCGACAATAATCTCAACTGTTCGCGTTTGCGCGCTCAAGCCTATAAGAAGATTCTAAGATAATCTGGAAGGTTCCCAGACATTAGGGCAAGGCTTGCGCAAGGCGGCGGCTATGCGTGCAACGGACTAGTGACATAAAAATGACAAAAAGAAGCGTGCGTGGCATTATCAACACTCCGAATCGTGCTTCTATTTCATACATTGGATAGTCGATCAGCTCAGTTTCGCGAAAGCGTGCATTCGCTGAAAGGTATGTCCTGGCACTTGGGAGTAATGATCCACGTGAACAATCTATTTGAAGCCTCTAATAATAATATCTAGGGTTTAACGTCCCAAAACCATGATATGATTATGAGAGACGTCGTAGTGGAGGGCTCCGGAAATTTCGACCACCTGGGGTTCCTTGACGTGCACCTAAATCTAAGTACACGGGCCTCAAACATTTTCGCCTCCATCGAAAATGCAGCCGCCGCCACCGGGATTCGATCCCGCGACCTTCGGATCAGCAGTCGAGCGACATAACCACTAGACCACCGTGGCGGGGCAATTTGAAGCCTCAGAGGTGGCCAGTGGTTACGTTGCTCGGTTGCTGACCGTAAAAACTCCAGTTCGATCCCGGCAGCGGCGGTCGCATTTTGATGGAGACGAAATACATAGACGCCCGTGCACAGTGCGATGCCAGTGCATGTCAAAGAATGCCAGGTGGTCTAAATTATCCGGAGCCCTCCACTGCGGCGTCTCTCATAACCTATGTCGCGTCCAGACGTTAAACCAACCAATGAATTTTAGTAGCGGACTTCTGTATTGACGTTCCATAAGCTTATCATTTCGACACATGGAACGGATAAGTTGCCAGTGGCTACGTGGTATACGTATGGCCAATAAATTCTAAGCGCACATACAGACGAGGACAAAGAACACGTATGACACACGTATGGCCATACGTATGGATAGCTAAGCGCACAACACACCGCTAACGCGGGAACACTCATAGTACGATAGTAAAAGAGGAACATTTTCTATGATCACTCTAGTCCAAGTTGTCCTCGTCTGTAGAGGTGGCATTCGGCGGTTGTGAGTTGGCCATGTTATAGCGCTATAGAGACTTAATGTTCCACTACGTCATTACACTGAGCTTTAAAGTTGTTACAGTTTGTTTCAAGAAACTTAATTCACGAGCACAGTCGTCGATCGCAGAAATCACGTCTATAGGTTTAACGCGTCAGCTGTTTACACATTACTAATTATACATTGCAGCTTAATCGATGGTGCTCGCGTACTTTCCACAGTGTACCTCACTATACGCAGCCTGTTTAGACAAGGATTCTTTTGCTATAGAATCTGCGACATCATTGACAAGATTTCTGATATAAGGCGGCACGGCTTTGGCCGAAGGATTACGCTGTGACATTTGTTCAGCCATCGTGAAAACAAATAATATACACGCGTCGACATACGTAGCGTGTTATGTAGAAGAAACAAGAGCGGTACACATGGCGGCCATCAAGAAATGCCGACTTGAACCTAGATATCTGTCCTTCAAGCCTAAATATTATCCTTTATCTGTGAGTGCAAAATTACTGTGCTCGCAGCTCGTGTCGTCTCATTTATTTTCTTATTTACGCTAAGGGCCCTCATGTGAGGCTGTTACATATGGGGGCGAGGCGACGGCAACTCAATGCGTGTAAAATACAGAATTGTCGCGCGAAAGACAACTGCCAATAATCATTTACAGCAAAACATTTGTTAGTTCTCACCGCTTTCTTGCAAGAAGGTTTACAAAAATGGTGAGTTAACCTCGATTGGTATGCGAGATGGTACGTTATTCTATTCAATTACTGGGCGGGGAATAAATGATCTTACGTAAAGAAATGAGCGCAGGTTGTGCGTTGTACTTCGTTATCGTGGTTACCGCGCGGAAAGACTGCAGGGAGTGGCCATAGAAGTCACTGCGAAGCGTGGAATGATGATACAGGTCATGTAATAAGGTTAGGCTAACGAACAGGCATCGAAGTGATAGTCATTCCAACTCGGCGCGTTGTCTTCACGCTGTGACGATTGCGAAGCGGGACTAATCATTCAGTCATCATTAACTAGCAATCATCATTTAACTTTTTCTGTAGTATAGCTAGAACTATCAGGTATGTATTTATTCTTGTAATTAAGATAACGAACTTCTTTTCGGCAGACTCGTGAAAAGAAACGTTTCTACAACATTTCCATCTTTCAAACTGCATCAAGTCCCTTTTTTTCTTAGGGCTTATCAGTGCTCATACCGTCAGTATTCTAACGGCCGATGGTCTTGAGTGCAGAGTCCGTGCATTCAAACGGAAACTTGAGATTTTCGCTTTCGTGCACTTGACTGCTCCTTGAAATGCGCGCTGCTGTTCGAGCCGGCAGAGTAGGGCTCCGTCGTTCTCAGACACTGTCAGAAACGAAGTGCCTAAGGTTTCCCAGACCAGACACTTGTAAATGCATAAAACGCGACTCCATATTCCGGTCCAGCGAAGTAATTATCAGTCTTAATAAACGCCTGTAGTCATTTGCACCGGTCGACTGACGCCGAGGAAGGCGGACAATAGCAATTACGCCGTTCATCACGCATTCATGCGAGTGGCGCCCTACGATCAGCGTCTTGCTGCGCCGCAAGACCTTTTGAGCCGCGCCAGCTAATCCAATGATTGTCCATAATTGATTGCTTACGAGCGAACTGGAGTGTAAAAGACGAGGACTCAGGAAACGGCGCGCCACAGTGTATACTCTCCTCCATTTTTGATCGAGACCGCCCACCTTCATGACCACGGGTTCGTTTATTTTCTTTCTTCTCTCGTTCCTCGTCTTTCGCCGTTTTGCTCTTTCGAACAAGTGAGCCAAGCTTCTTCTTTGAGAAGGCTGCCATCGGCGCCCTTCACGAATAGAGCTGAACTCGCTTCACCTCGATAGTAACTGAAGCGCGAGCGTCGATATTATTATACCTGAATGATGCAACAGCACACTTTTTTTCTTCTGCTAGCAAGTATGCGGTGCTGCCGCACGCACTTGCGTAATGTGCCCGATATTTAGCGTCTGGCCCGTTGCCAATGATTTGGCAAAGAGGTAAACGCGAAGAGGCGATCGTGAAGCTCAGACGCATTCATATATACATCGTCCTGAAATGGTCAGTGCACAGACTAGTCGCGCTGGGACCGAGCAGCGCGATTTCGTCTCTTGCTCGTCTCACTCTTTCGAGCCGTTTCGCAAGAGTGCCGAGGTAAGCGACCGGCAGCCCTACTCTATACAGCTTGCGTAAGCTTGTTCGCGCGTGTTAGCGCAGTGGAAGGACAACGCGCGACACCGAGAGGTGCATGCACGCGTGCAGCCTCGTCAGTCGGGAGCGCACCGTGTCTGGGCGACTGCTGCGCAGTTATGAAGCCGCGGGACGCCACTGTGAAGTACCGACATTAGTAAAGGGGAACGTATCTTTCGTGGATCTGCTCAAGGCGACGTGACGCGTCGCTGTTTGTACGCGATGCTGAGGTGTCCGCTTGGATATCGTACCGCGAGCGCCACCGAACCTGCTTGCTCACGAGGTGGGCCGGGCCCAAAAGCAAGAGGCCACCATCGATGGGTCCTGACCCCATTTCGTGGTTCGTGCTCGCCGAATCAGCGGAAGGGCCCCGCTCGACGCTGCATATTTGATGAGGCCGCAGCGCCTCCCGCGCCTCAGGCCGACGCTGCTGCAAACTCCACCCTGCAGGAAAAGCCAGCTCCGGCGGCCCTCTTAGGACGGGCGGCCCAGCATCGTCAGCCTGCATAATACATACACCGACAACGTAACCAAACGGCCAGAGGAATTCCGCCCCGAAGACGAGCAGGACAGCGCGTGGCCGCCGCTGGCGAGATGCATTCGAAGCACGCCAGAGCTTGGCCGACACGCGGGCCACTCGATCGCGGAGCACGCGCGTTTCCACGTATACTGCCCGGTGCCACGTTCGGTCGTCGAAGGAGAAAACGACGAGCAAGTTTGCCGCTTGTGGCGTTGATGGGCGCGATGCATAACACGCCAGACTCGTCTTCTAAAAGCAAAAACAACAAAAACGAAAAAGAGAGTGACCAAAGCGGATGCTTTCGTTAAGAAACATTGCCGTGAACGCTTTTTTTCTTTCAGTAAACTCAAGTAACTTTTTCGGAAGCCCCATTGTGGACACCACGTGCGAAAATGCGTGTCAGGCATTTTTTGGCTGGCTTAGCCCGCAAACAGTCATACGCATGCAATATTTCCGGCAGCGGCTTCACTTGCACCCGTAGACAACGGCTGCAGGGGTTGGCCCTCCAGAAGTTTTATTTACGTAATCTCCTTAGTGGAACCACCAATAATAAAACGGTGCGGGAAAAGTAACCTTGGCTTATCTGAAGTTATTCGATTTATTTTTACAATGGAAGCGTCATTCTCATTTGTGCGACTCCTATGCAAGATGATTAATGACCCCTGCTGATGAGATGATACCAATATTGATAGAGATGGGCAGATTATGAGAATATCCTGTTCAGCTTTTTTTTTTGTCATTGTGTCGCTTCCAGCATCGCGTAAACACGTCCTTTCGGTTTAGGCCGTCAGCGTTTCGTCTTGTCATCAGAGCTATTGCTCCATTCCTTTCGCCTCTTCTCACTGCGCGACAAGATCACCTCGATCTTTCTTCTCGAACCTTTGCTGCAATGTGCACGGCTCTCGCTAATGCCCATCGGAACTCTCGAGAGTTTCTTAAAATGACAGATGGGTTTTTACATCTCAAAGCAACAAAGCTCTGGCAGACACTGTATTGATGGCTCGTGCATGTCAGGTTTGACCGTCTGAGGCTGTTTATTGCGTAAGTGCGAGTATAATAGACGGCCGTTTTCTCATCGTAATGCGGCCGTCTTTGCCGGCAGCCAAACCCGTGAACTCAACACTCAAAAGCGTAAAGTAAACCGCGTAAAATAGTTTTTTTTACGAGCTCTGTTGTTACAGTGTTGATAAGATAAGTACAAGGACTTGATTAGCCGATTCTATAAGACAAAGTTGTTGAAATCAAGGCTTCGACGGACACCCGACCGGTCGGGAAGAATCATTAAAAAAAACAAAGGAAGAACGACGAGTACGCTGACCACAAGAGGGGGAAGAAATGTATTGACATTTCGGCATCTAGAACGGGAGCCCTATTCACAAGCTTATAACCGCCAGATTGTGAACAAGAATCCCATTCTAAGTGCCGAAACGTCAATACATTATTTTTGTTTGTTTTTTTTTCTCTCCTGTGGTCGGCGTCCTCGTCATTTTTTCAACACTAAGTTGTGATACGTTTGACACGAAAGGACTTACAATTGTGCAGGTGTCTTGCGAATTCAGTACAAAAATTTCCCAGCTCTTCATGGTGATGTTTAGAGGCGGAGCTGTGCCGTTGCTTGTGGCGTTATATAACGAACGTTCAGGGCGTCAATGAAAAGTCAGCACGCTAATCAGGGGAGCAACATACTCGTAAATAGCGTACACTGGAATATCTGTCAGCGTCTGCTTTACCACACTATACTGTGCAGCTCGGTTCTCGTGATACTCAAGTTTTTCAGCATGTGCACATATTTGCTTAAAGTTGGAAGTGTACAGATGTGTTCGTATGTGTGTAGACGTGCAGTAGTGGTATGACTTACGACACAGCTCTGGTTTTGCAACTGTGCTTGCAGTTCTCACATGGAACATTTTTTTTCAATACTGATTCTTACCTCGTGACTACTTTCACATTTTCGCAAACTTTCTTCACCGTTTTCTTTCAGAGACGGCGGGGAAAGAAAAAGGCTGCAAGATGTGTGTTCACTGTATAGTCACGGGATGTAACGCCGTTTAAACCATCATGCAAGGCTTATACGGTTATAAAGTGCCTTACACTATTGTCACGACGGCTTGGATTTATCATCAATGTGTAACTTGGACTGACGGCTTGGAACACTCCACAAACTCGCAACCAGCTTTCAGCGCTCGGTCTACCTTTTTTTTTTTTTTAAGTGGCACGTCCTCTAGCGTTCTTTCTCAAGAAAAAAAAGAAAAAAAAGCTTTCAGTGACTGACTCAGCGTTCTGCTTTTTCTGCTTCGGTTACTGCAAAGTTTTCCTTGATTTTCCTTGACGCTCGCGTCAAATTTTTCTGTTTGTCTGCCTTTATCGTTACACTTGTCGCTGCACACAAGATTGAAAAGGTCGGAAGCGTAACGACGCGTACAAACACCAGCACTCAGCGCTCAACAGATGCCAGTAACGAAAATGCGAGAGCAAGAAAGTTTCCCTTAGGCGTCGTCGCCTGCTCTGACGAAAACACCAAAAGCAAATCGGTTTTCGTAATGACTGGCACGCGTGACCTGTACGCATACGCGGAACGGGAAGTATAGGGAATAAAATATTGTAGCAGCTTGTGTCACTGCTTAACAACCGGCGTCTTCTACCCTTGTCAAATGGGTCCCTGACCACTGGGAGGGTACACGTGCATAACTGCGTCGCGCGTAACTCATCCGCGTGGTTCAGCCGCGTGCCCCGCGGGAATCTGCGAACTCCTGAGATCTGATGCGGAATAACACGCCAAACATACGACGCAGCTGGTGGAGACGCCAGCAACTCGGTCGCTGACCCAGCCATAAATTACGCCGCCCGGCAAGCGCGCCCTGGTAGTCGACTACCGGCAATACTAACCTGAAGCAAGAACTTCGTCGTTAAACCGTGCGCAGACATCTCTCCGTTGTTTTGTCCTCACCCCGTTATAGTGACGTCAGCACTTTCGTCCACGTTTGTGTCTTTTCTTTTTAACCAATGGCATCCCTAGCTCGGCACACGACCGAATGTGACAGGTTGAACGCGCACCTGTGCCAACACTGTCCCCCTGAAGACCCAACGGAAGCACAGTATCAAAGTTCTTGTTATGCCGAATTCAAAACAAGCGCGTTGTCTATCTATAAATGGAACTTCTTTTTTTTTTCATTTTTGTGTCGCTTTTGCTCTCTTATAGCAGTATGACGCTCGACTGCTGAACCGAAGGTCGCGGGATCCAATCCGGGCAGCGGCTGTTCGGTGGAGGAGAAACTGTTTGAGGCCCGTGTACTTAGATGTAGGTAGGTGCACGTTAAAGAACCCCAGGTGGTCGAAATTTCCGGAGCCCTCCACTACGGCGTCTCTCATAATCATATCGTGGTTTTGGGACGTTAAACCCCAGATATTATTATATTATTATATAGCTTTTGCTCTCTTATGGTTTCCTTTCTCCTTTTTCTCTGGACTACACGCACCTACAAAAAAGCTTGCCGCCCTTCGTTCGCGCTTGCTTGCCGTAAGTGATTTTTTTTCGTATAGATTCCAATTGAGGTGCGCTTATTTTGCGAGGACTGTACCGCAGTGCAAAAGAACTCGTTCCCCTGCTATGGTCGCTCAACTACTATGCGGTGCATTGTGCTGCATGAGTATGTAAATTTTTGCGAGTGTGCTCTCTTCGAACCTCACAAATCGTATTGGACCGAGCGCAGACTTTGGCAATAGAGAAAAATTGTACCTTCATAACTCGGTGAAAAGTAATTAGGAAAGCTCTTAGACCGTGGAAATCCTCAACATTTCACCTCCATCATCAAACATTTCACCTCCATCGAAATGCGGCGGCCGCGGCCGAGATTCGATCCCGCGACCTTCGGGTCAGCAGTCGAGCACCATAACCAATAGACCACCGCGACGGGTACTGAAGAAAAAAAACTAAGAAAAAAAAACTCGCACGTTCAAGAACATGTTGGAATCTATATCCCACAAAGTTTGTTTGAGTTGACGAATCGGCACGGTAGCGCATTACACGAGCTCAATTTCTTCGCCTCTGTCGGTGCGAAGGGTGAAGGCAATGCATGATGCTTGCGGAAGGAAGAATGTTGGCAAGAGTTGCATGCTAAATGAAGTGCGAGACGTATCTAAATGCATTCAGGGATTCATGCCCACTCGGTCACAGTGGCACATCCATTCTGGAGGATTGGTGAATTGGTGTCATACCCAATGGTACATATAATAAACATACAAAACACTTTGTCTACTCCACAAGAAAGCAACGAGCACATACAGAATGGCTCAAGATGTCTGTGCATATCCGCAACTATATATACAGTGATGAAAGAACGACGAACGTCAAAACATCGAGGAGAAGGCGGCGGCTGGCGACATAGACGTCCTGCTTTCATTCTCATCGGCTGCAACACAGAAGCTAGGCCAGATTCCATTATGGAGAAGACGAGGCAGTTGTGGTGAGGACCGTCATTTAAAGCTTGACTTTAAAACTGCGCTGAACCTCTTATGCCCTGGATCTTTTTCCTGAACTCGAACTACACTTATAAATGTAATTATGCTGGCCAAGAACATCCAAAGCTATTCTCACGACTTATGCCATCTTACTACCCCTAGTCATAGTCCTATAGACTCGATGGAACTAATTGAAATGTAGTTATAGCTTAGAGCATTGCCTTTATATCCGTGCTAAAGAAACTCAGATTTGGCGGGGGAGGCGGTTTCTAATTTTTTGGCAGTCTTGAACGGACACTACCTCAGAGATGAAAACTTCGACTTATGCACTTGAATATATGCGCACACGCCAGTTTCTTGAAACATTCACCCTCTTTGATTGCCTGTTAGAGGATATACGAAGCACCTTGCGCAAAACGCCGCTTTCCGAGTCTGAGATGGCGACCACACTAACGAGTTTTTGTCAGAAAACCATGCATGGCGTACAAGTCAGATTTTTCGCACTCTGATAAGCGTCCCCTTTGAATTCATCAGCTTAGACTCGGTATGTTGACAAATCGCGGCAAGAGGCTGCATGAGGCGAGTGTGTGCGTGCGTGCGTGTTAAACGTAACCGTACACATTTATTAATACATGTATACACGTCCATCTAAGAAGTGCGAGCGTAATAACCCTGCGCTGTCAGTTTCGACAAGCATAAAAAGCAGTAACAATAACATAAGATAAACGCAGGCATGTTCCTTTCTCTCATTCTGCGCGCTTCGGCTACGAGAAATTCGGTAGAAAATACCTGATTTCCCACATGCATATTATATATCTATACTATTTGTACACCGCCAAGCGTTAGACACGCCACCGTCTACAGTAGACGTGCAAGCACGGAATTTATTTTCAGAGTTTATACCAAGGTTATGCTTTCATCATTGCGTATTTCAGTAATAGGGATCGCATGTGTAACGGTGAAGTGTAAAAGGCTAAAGTGGTTGTCTTCTCTGTATGTCCTCTCTTATGCAAGTCTCAAAGCACGACCACGCAATTCTTCGCCGGGCTCAGCCAGATAGGCCAGTTGTGGAGCCCAATGAAAGAAAATATGTGAAGGGATGATCACGACCCCTGCAACAAAAATGGATAACGATTGGAATAAAGAAAAAATTACCTCAGGTGGGAGTGCATGGCCACTACATGGAGTATAAGCAGTGAAGACGTGGCAGGGGCTGCCGTATCTAAGTCCTTTGGAGATGCGCTCTTTTCAACCTTGCCGGCGCAGCTATATGATTTACTTCACCGGGACCAAGTTCACATATCCCCTTCAGTGGTGGTGTGTATAATTTTACACATCAACTTCGGACACTCGTCACGCACCGCGTGTGTCTTCAAATGACTTGAAATGCAGTGCGCATATTTGTGCACGCTTCCTGAGTCGATAACTAGCAGTCATTTAACTTCATTGAGCTGCGTATTGCTTGAGATCAGGGCTGGGCAAAGATACCTTGAAATTGTATCGGGATACGATACAAGATACTCAAGCAAGAAGTATTGGAGATACAGATACAAGATACTGCCGCAATCATTGTATCCGATACGATACTTGGCAATTGTATCTGAAGATACTTCGATACATTCGCAGATTTGTTTTTATAAATCCATATAATGTAGCAGCAAACGCCTATGCAAGAAAATGTCTGCTTGAAGATTTCTTAACTGTGGCCACTTTTTTTATTTATTTATTTACATCATGTAGGCCAAATGGCCAAAGCAGGAAGGGCAAGGTATAACATAAGAAATATACCTACAAGGCACAATTGAAAATCTGAAACAAAGCAAGGCAAACAAAAAAACAGCTCTAAAATGAAAATGTTGTTTAGGAAATAATGAGAATATAATTATGAATTTATTCAGATGAGACCAGATGACGAAAATGTATCAGGTTCCATTCCTCAATAGTTAGCGAAAAATAAAATAAAAATAAAAGAGAAGCCAATGAAATGTTTGTTATTATTTCAAAATGTTGCCATTCTTGCTCAAAGTAAATTAGTTTCTTTCCTAAACATCTTATTGGGGTTGGTTTTAACTTCCTAAAAGGACAGCTCTTTGTACAATTCGCGACATCGTTTCTTGCTTGTAATTTTTGCAATTTTTGGGAGTCGCTGCTCAGCTTGCCGGTCAGCTAACGGGTTGCCATCTAATCACGAGAACTTCAATAAGAAGCCTTCGCACGACAGCGCAAAAACCGGTGTGGACTTTTGCCTTGTCCGTAAAAGACCGTTTGCGCAATACCGGATCAGCGGACAGGTGTACAGCAGCAAGAACGCTGGTAGAGAATTTTTTTGACGCATCGTGCAGTGGCGTAGCCAGGAGTGGCACGCCGGCCCCGTGCCCCTCCCCCCCCCCCCCCCGAATTTTATTTTCACATGGTATACAGAGCACAGAATGACACTCGACCACACTTATCTGCCCAGACTCCATGTCGGATCAAGGAGGTGCTCCCCCCCGAAAAAAATTTCTGCCTACGCCACTGGCATCGTATATACCAGGGGTCTCAAGCACGCGGCCCGGCCCGCACATATGACCGTCTTCGTCCCATTTGTTTTTTTTTCTTAATAAGTATGTGCATGAGCTACATTGACATGACTGGTCTCAAGCATTCTTTTCGTGAGGACACGTGGTCGCCATGTGTTGAAACATAACCGTGGAACAAAAACTCAGTTCGATTCCGGCCGCGGCAGTCGCATTTCGATGGAGACGAAATGCTTGAGGCTTGCGTACTGCGCGATGTCGGTGCACGTTAAAGAACACCAGATAGTCGAACTTTCCGGAGCACTCTGCTACAGCGTCCCTCGTAATCATAACGTGGTTTTAGGACGTTAAACCCCAGAGATTATTATTAACGAAAACTCAATATTTCAGACGGTATGTTTCTCGAATCCTGACTCCAATTTACTTTCAGAAATGACCTATATATGAGATATGGAAAAGGCTTCCATTTAATTGGCAGCGTTAGCTGCCATCTTGTTCAAGCCACTTCTCTCCGCCCCCTTTCAACCTTCTTTACATTACTGCGTTGGCTGTTGCGGGACTGCATTTAGTGACTGCGGCCCGCTGGCTACAAGGTGAGTTCGAGACCCCTGGTGTATACGTTGTTACAAAGCAGATACGAAGGTCCTGGGCCAGCTGTCTCCAAACGAGTTTTCCTGCTTCTTGGACTCCCCCCCCCCCCTCATTTCGGAGAACGGATTAGACACCTACACCTGCTGTCTTTTCCCTGAACTGAGCGCTTCGGCGGGAAGCTGGCAGCTACACGCGGGTCGCCTCCGTGGGACGCGTATTTGCATCGAGTGTGCTTTTGGCTAAAGCTGGTGCCTTTGTTCGTAAAGGGATTATCAGTTCCCCGAGGTGGCATTGCCCCCCCCCCCCCCCTTTTTCTTCCGAACTGGTCGGACGTGGAGAGTGAGAGCGCAGTGTGGTCCCTGGCGTGCCATCCTGGGGGCGGTGACCTATGTGACATCGGGCTTGACCTCCGGCGAGTGCGGTCGCCTCGGCTCCGCGCTCTTAGGAGTACGGCTCCTGTACTCGTCCGCTGCGCCGCCGATGCGGTACGCGCGCTTCGGCGCATGTGACGGACTTGTGCCCTACCAGTGGAGTGGATTGCTCGCCGATGGACACCTCTCGTGCTCTCGTTCTTCACACTGCCGGTCGGTAAGCTTACCCTATTCTTGCCGAGTGTTTACGCCGCCGATCGGCGCGAGTCGCGACGCGGGGACGCGGTCCTTCGAGCGTACCACACGCCAGTGTTCTGTGACTGAGTGCGTGCAGTGCATCTGCATTTTCCCATTTTCCCCTGACAGCCCCTTTTTTTTACTGTTTTTTTATTATCCCCGCTGTCAGGGAGCCACCCCAGCCGCGCAGCACCGCGCCGTGTGTACCGTGTGCGTAACATTACCGTGAACACTCGCACTTGTGCGATACTCGGGCGTTTGTTTTTGAGGTGCCACACGTTTTTTTTTTTTAACACTGTTTTTTTATTATTCCGTGGCATTTCTGTTCGCCTGAGCTTCGCGAGAACTTGTCTAGTGCAGTGACTGAACCTTTGAGCAGCAGAGCGCCATGAGTGCTATGCGCGAATCCGACAGCCCGGCCGCCGAACCGCAGTTTTCGGCGCCCTCCAAGCCTGCCCCACGCGCCGGGCATCGCCGTTCGCACAGCCTGACAACAGTCTCGTGCGGCACACCCTGCATGTCACCCCAGAACAGCAGGCATACGTCAATGGGCTCATAGACAAGTGGGAAGCCAAGAATCCCCCCAAGCCCTTCAAGCCCTTCGAACTTCCCGCGGAGTTCGCAGTTCGCTTCAGCGCTCTATCCAACGCTGCTGCTGAACCACTGCTACCTCAGCGAGACGACCCTGGAGCTCCCGAACGAGCCAGCCCCTCGGAGGAGCACCGAAGCGTCGCACTGCCCCCCATCAACAGGGAAGAGCAGATGGACTCAACTGCTTCTTGCAAGCGCAGCCGCGAGGAGGTCAGCAGCGACGACGAGGAGGACGGACCTCGCAAGCAGTCGGCCACATCTCCTGCCGATCCCGAGCCTTCCGACGAGGACAACGACCCCACACAGTGCACTGAGGAGACAGGGACAGAGGCCACAACACCTGCGAGCCTCGACGAAGCTGCCGCTGCTACAGTGACCTCCTCGGCGGCCCAAACTACTTCGGCGAGCCCCTCCCCCGCCCTCTTCCCGTCAGGAGACACGCTGGTGGCCGATGCTGCTGGCCAGGGCAGCGGTAGCCCTCCTCCCGCCCCTGCGGCAGCTGAGACGCCGACAACCCCTCTCGATTCACTCTAGGCTGAAGCAGAGGCCATGGACGAGTCTACAGTTGACAACTGCACGCAGGAAACAACTCGGAAGACCACCCCAGCGACCGCAATGGCCTTTCTGAGGTCCCCAACGACAGGAGAACAGCCAGCATCCCGAAAGAGGAAGAAGGGCAGGAAGACAGCTCGGAAACAGCACACCCCTGCTGCACCCCTGAGCACCTCGGCTGTCTCTTCCTCTGCGGGACCAAGTGCCCCTCCTGCTGATCCTGTCACCACTGGGAGACCACCAGCCCTGACCCCTGCGGTTACCAGCCCCCCTGAGAGCCAGCCAGACGAGGTGAGCTTCCAGGAGGTGAAGTCAAAGGCTGCACTGCGGCGCGCCAGGAAAATCACCACCGCTGCCCTGCCGGTGGACCCTGCTGTCGTGGGGACAGTGCTGTTCCGGCCCTCTGCTCCTGGCGGCTCATTTCGCGGCACTCCACGCCTGAGTATCGCGCAGGTGCTCCCATCGCACCCGGGTGTTGCTGACATCCGGGTGAATCACCACCGCAACATCGTGGCGGTGGACGCGACATCTCAGGAGTGCCTCACTCTGCTCCTGGCCCTCACGGAGCTGCGGGGCATACCGGTCACTGCCAGGGAGCCCGCGGACCGCCACACCAGCATGGGGTTCATTCATGGCGTGGATGGAGACCCTGCAGAGGACACCCTGCTTCCTGGCCTCCAGTCTGCTGTTCCCGTGCTAGCAGCCACCAGGGAGGGCCGCACGGTCACGCTGCGTTTTGGGGGCCCAGTTCCGCCGGAGCGGGTGGCGCTCTTCCGCGTACGCTTCCCCGTGCGGCCAGCCAGGCCCCGACCGCTGCAGTGCAAGCAGTGTGGGCGGTATGGCCACGTACGGGAGGCGTGCCGCTGGCCGGACAGCTGCATCCGCTGCGGCCGGACCCACACAGCTGACGCGGACTGCCAGCGGCCCCGGTGCGTCAACTGTGGCGGCCCCCACTCGGCTGACACCCCACACTGTCCCAGGTGGCAGGAACAACGCCAGGTGGCCTCCATCATGGCGTCCTCCACCACTGCCCTCTCTAGGCGAGTGGTTGCAGCGGCTGTGCGGGAGGAGACCAGGGAGGCTCGCACATATGCGAGTGCTGTGAAGGGGCACACCCTTCCTGCCCGGTCTGTTCCTGCTCCCCGCAACCGCCGTAAACCACCCCCTGTGGACCTGACTGCTGCAGCCGCCTTGGAGGCCCCACCTGCTGATGCTGCTCCCACGGCCCAGCCTGCTGTTGCTGCTGCTCTCGCAACACCCCCTACTGGGGCCACTGCTCCTGAGGCCCAGGCTGCTGTGGACCACGTCACCCAGATCGTCACTAGCCTGCTACTCACCCTGCAGGATGCGGAAGCCAAGCTTCCACACGATCACCCCTTCTGAGCCATCTGCCAGCTGGCAGCGGCCTTGCAGCAGCCCACGAGCCACCATGGCTAGTCCTCCTGCCAGGGCCCACCTCCGCCGCTGCCCGAGCATTCTACAGTGGAATGTAAACTCGCTGCGGGGGCGGAGAGACGATTTCTCCCTGCATCTCCAGCAGGAGGGCTTCGACGTGCTGGCTTTGCAGGAGGTCTACGCCCAGGCTGAGGAGGTGCGCCTGCCGGGGTACGTGGGCTACAGCAGCAGGACCAGGTGCACCCTGGATGCCTGCCACGCTGCCCCCTGCCTGGATGACTGCCACCCGCAGGGTACAGCCCGGTGCGCCGTCTACGTGAAGCGTGAGCTCCTACAGGCTGAGGTTCCTGTGGCCGACCTGGTCGGTGGTCCCTTCGAGTGCTGTGCCGTCCGTGTACGCCTCGAGGGGGGAGACACCACGGTGGCCAGTGTGTACGTCCGGCCAAACCAGCCTTGGGACCCCACGTGCCTTCGGCAGGTGGCGCACAGGCTGGGGAAGGAGTTCGTGCTTTGCGGGGACGTCAACGCGCATCACCCGGCATGGGGCAGCCACCGGACCTGCCCAAGGGGCAGGGCACTCAGGGACACCTTGCAGCAGCTGGGCCTGCAGATTCTGAACACAGGGGTCAGGACTTTCATCCGTGGTGGGGGCCGGGCAGCCCAGTCGGCCATCGACATCAGCGCCGCCACGGAGGGATGCCGCTACTCGTGGGCGCCGGCTCCGGACACCTGGGGTTCGGACCACCTGCCCCTCCTGCTGTCCCCCTTCCGAGGCAAGGCCCCCAGGGATCGGGAATACCAGGTGGTGGACTGGCGAGCCTACCGGCGACTATTCAAGGAGGACACGAGTGGCAGGGACCTTATGCAGTTGGTGGTCGACAGCGCCAGTGCAGCAACCGTCGTCACCAAGGTCTCACAGGGGCAGCCCGTTCCGGACATCAGGCACCTGGCACTGAGGGCGGCGCGGCGGCGTGCAGAACGGCAGGCCTTGAGGAGGGGCCTACCCGAACTCTGGACCTGTTTCCGGAGGGTCGGCGCCGTCTGCAGACGCCACGCTCGCAGGCGCAGGAACCAGGGATGGGTGAGCGTCTGCGTCACCATCGACAGCTCAAAGGATGGAGCCCGTGCCTGGCGCCTGCTGAAGTGCCTGCTGATGGTGCCCAGGGCTTACAACCAGGTGCTGTCCGTGGCTGTCCTCCTTGCCATTCCGGCCTCCGAGCTGGCCGAACGCCTGGCCGACCAGTTCGCCAGCAGACAGGTCGCCCAGCTAGCCACAACACCTCCTCCAGCCGCTCTCCCGTGTCCAGCCTCCTGCCATCATCCCGGATGGGTGGTTTCACAGGTCCAGGAACTGTGCAACGAACCCATCCGGATGCACGAGCTCGTGGCAGCCCTCGATGGATGCAAGCGACGCAGCGCCCCAGGAGCAGACGGCATTACCTTCCAAATGCTCCGCAACCTGGAGGAAGGAGGGCGTCAACGTATCCTGGGGCTCTACAACGACGTCTGGAATACCGGGGAGCTCCCAGAGTCCTGGCGAACTGCGGTGGTGGCACCCATCCTGAAGCCCCGGAAGAAGGCCACGGCGCTCTCCTCATACAGGCCAGTATCGCTCACCTCAGCAGCGTGCAAGGTGCTGGAGAAGGTGGCACTGGAGAGAATGCAGTGGATCGCCGACCAACTGGATTTCTTCCCGGAGCAACAGACTGGCTTCAGGAGACACCGGTGCACTGCCGACTCCATTGCAGACGTCGTCGCCACCCTGGAGGATGCCAAGAGCTGCGGGGACGTGGCAATGCTGCTGCTGCTGGACGTGGAGAGCGCCTTCGACGGTCTCCCGCACGTTGTCGTCGAGGCAGCCATGGACCGGCTTGGCATCAGCGGGTGCCTCCGAGGCTTCGTGTCCGCCTTCCTGTCCGGGAGGACTTTCTGCGTCCGTGTTGGAGGGGTGACCAGCCAGCCTAGGGACATCACTACCGGTGTCCCACAAGGTTCTGTGCTAAGTCCTTTTCTCTTCAACATGGCGCTGGCAGGACTTCCAGCCTCCCTCTCGACAGACACCAGGTTCCCGGCCCGCTGCTCTGTCTACGCTGATGACGTGGCACTGTGGGCAAGGGGACCAAGGCGGTCCATTCCTGCCATCAGAAGGTCACTGCAGGCAGCCCTGGATGCAGTGATCTCCTTCCTCGGAGGCATCGGCCTCAAAGTCTCTGCCACCAAGACCGAGGCCCTGCTGATCCATCCACTCGCTGCGGCACGGGTCTACGTGAAGCCACTGAGGGTCGGCAACCGCAGTCTCCCCTGGAGAAAGGAGGTGAGGTACCTGGGCCTCACTGTCGACCACCGGCTCACCTGGATCCCCGCTGCGAAGGCCGCCGCCACCAAGGTCCGACGAGTTCAAGGGGCCATCGGCAAACTTCAGCAGCGTGGCCGTGGATGCTCCACGAAGTGGGCGCTGCGGCTCAACCAGGCCGCGGCGTCCTCCGTGCTGCTGTATGCCCTGCCGCTGGTGAACCTGACGCCAGTCAGGAGATCCCTGCTGGAGGGACTGCACAGAGGAGCCGTGAGGACCATCCTAGGGCTCCCCAGGTGCTCCCCTGTTGCAGCGACGCTTGCGGAGGCGAGAGCGTGGCCCCTGACGCTACGCATGCTCCAGCGAGCGTTGGGGCACATCGACCGCCTCCACCGTGCCGCGGACGGTGCAGCCCTTCTGGAACGCTTGCGCAGCCTGCCTGGATCCAGGATGGGAGGCCTCCTCCCACTGTACCACCAGATGGTACCGGATCCACCAGCCCCTGTTGCCTCTTCGCCGCCACACCACCGGCCCCCTGAGGTGCACCTACACCTGGCCGGGGCAACGAAGCGACGAACTCCTGCAGCAGCACTGCAGCAGGCAGCCTCCTGGAAGCTCCAGGAGCAACTAGAGGGTCGGCTGCAGGTCTTCACGGATGGATCCGTGATGCCAGATGGGACTGCAGCGGCGGCTTGCGTCGTCCCTGCGCGGACCAGCAGCAGGCAGTGTAAGCTGCCTTTTCTGGCCAGTTCTACGGCGGCAGAGCTGGCCGGACTCCACCTGGCAGCTGACCTACTGGCAGAGGACATCCCATCAGAGCCTGTCGCCGTCCTCTGTGACAGCAAGGCAGCACTACAGATCCTGGCCAACCATCGAGACACCGGACTGACCGGAAGCCTCCTGGCGGCCAAGTACCGTGCCCTTGCTGCATCTGGTGCGTCCGTCTCCTTCCACTGGCTGCCCTCCCATGTGGGCATCGCTGGTAACGAGGAGGCAGACGCGCTTGCCAAGGCAGCACACCAGCCTGGCACCCCTATCACCCGGGCCGTCGCGGCTAGGGACTACACGCAGGCCCGTCTCAAGAAGCTCCTGGTCACGGTCCACCCCAAGGGTGGCCAGTGGACGAGGGCCAAAGCTGCTACCAGAGACGGGCCTCACCAGGAGAGATCGGTCTGCCCTGCTGCGCCTGCGGACCGGCTGTGTGTGGACCGCTGCCCGCCGACATGCGAATGGTCTCTGCGCCTCCCCAGCCTGCAGCCGCTGCGGCGATCCTGAGACCCTCGAGCACCTCCTCTGTGCCTGTCCTGGCTTGGCACAGGAACGCTCGAGGGTCACTACGGCCTACCGGAGCCAGGGCCTACCTGCCTTCACACTCGAACACCTGCTCTTCCCGTCGCGTCCCCACCTGCCAGCACTCCGGAGCCTGGTGGAGTTCCTGGACGAGACGGGAATAGCCGCCTACATATGAGCCGGAAACTTGCCGCCCCTGCCCTTGCTGCTGTCTTCCCTGCTGCTCCGGCCACGGCGAACGAGACACAATCACATCCTACACACCACTATCCTCTTTCATTTCCCTTCCCCCCCCCCCAAGACGCTGCGCCGTGCTCCCGACTGGGCTGCAGAAATAAGCGTCTCTTCCTCTACATAACCACAAACAACAACAACCTATGTGTCGAAGAGACGGACCCTCCAAAGGCATGCATGCTTGTGATTGGACGTTTGCTAGTTATGCAGCTTCAAAGGCATGCACGTTTGTGATTGGACATTTGCCGATTAAGGAGTTTCCCTATCTTGGGAATGAAGCGTATTTAAGGAGCAGCAGAGCGTCTGCTCGGGACGGATCGGTCGGACTAGATGTCGTTCTGACGATCCTGTCCTCTATGATGTTGTAAATAAACGTCTGTTAAGTTTCCTCAACGCCGGTCTCTCTGCCTCGGCTTCCTGCTGTTCTGGACATCCCTGGGCCTGCGGTACGACTCCCGCCACTCAGCTCCACGCTACCCCCTGGGTCCACATCGGACAACGTCCCCGCCCGTAACAACTGGTGGCAGCGGTGGGATAGATCCAAATACCCACCCGTAACAACTGGTTGCAGCGGTGGGATGGATCCAAATACCCGCTCGTAACAACTGGATGGCAGCGACGGGATTCTGCTCACGACAAGTCGCAACAAGCTCGTGCCAGCATTGGGATCGTCTCCGCCGAGATCATGGCTGCAGGGTGTGGTGAGTGCTTGACTTTTCTTCACTGAGATTTTACCAGGCTTTGTCTCGAGTTTTGTAGGAAAGGTGGTAATTTTGGGTAACTACTCTACGTTGACCTGTGCATAGGAACGTAGCGTCTTAGTAGTAGTGAAGTTAGCAGCACTTCCGGCAACCATGAATCTGAAGGCACTGAAAAAACCGCTTTTGCTAGAGTTAGCTAAAAGTTTGGGTTTGGATGTTCGAGAACAAATGAGAAAGCCAGAGATTATCGAGGCTATTGAGAACCTTGAGGCAGACGACGACGAGCTCTCAGAGTGTCTAGAGCTAATTGAGGAAGAAAGAAATGAGAGGCTTAGGCGCGAGGCTAAAGAAAGAAATGAAAAGCTGAAGCGCGAAAAGCGAGAGGCAGAGGAACGCGAAAGGCGTGAAAAGCGAGAGGTGGAGGAACGCGAGAGGCAGGCTCGGGAGCGAGAACATGCTCACCAGATGAAGGAGCTTGATCGTGAAATTCAGGCGATTAAGTGGCAGCGAGCACGATGCCGTCTCCACGTCTTCAAGTCAGGCGAGAACATTGAGACTTTTCTTGCTGGCTTTAAGACTGTCTGCGAAGATGTTTGTGTTAGCCGAGACCTTTGGTTGGAGAGGCTTGTCACGTTGCTGCCGCGTGAAATTGCATGCGTTTTGGAGCGCTTATCCACGGAGGAAGCGCAAGACTTTGATAAGGCCAAAGATGCCTTGTTGCGCCACTTCGCTGCTTCAGGTCTTGCTGACTGCGAAAGTCGAGGCGACAAAGACAGCGCTGAAGCGCTTGAGGATGACGCGCGCCGTGAAGCGCTTGAAGCTGAGACCCGTCGCGAGGCGCTAGAGGCCGAAGCCCGTCGTGAGGCGCTTGAGGACGCCAGGGCGATAGAGGAGGAAGCGCGTCACAGAGCGCGAGAGCAAGAAGCACTTCGCGTGGCGCGAGAGACTGAGGTGCTACGCAGGGCGCGTGAGGATGAAGCGCGTCGAAAAGCGCTAGATGAGGAAGCGCGAGAACAAGAAGCACTTCGTGCGGCGCGAGCGACAGAGGCGCTACGCAAAGCGCGTGAGATGGAAGAGTGTCAAAGGCGCGAAGAGCAGGAGGCCGACTTCGAAGGCCAGAGAAAAGGGGCTGTCCACGAAAGCGATAGAACGCCCGAAGCTGAAGAGACATCTCAGGGCGAGCTGGCTGACTTAGAGAGTGTCGGGACTACCGTTAGGTCAGACTCAGAGATACCTAGTAACGGCCCAGAGGACAAGTCAGTTCAGCCGCCTAAAGTGTTGGCAGCGAATGTCGAAGGCAGCGCACTTGAGAGTACTAGTGCCGAGACTATGAGCGCTGCGAGCCGTTCGGTGAGGAAAAGGCGCCGACGCAAACGAAAGGCGAACGCAAAAGAGACCAGTGGCGGTAAGCGTGCTAAAGCGCTAGCCAAATGCGACGGCCGCATTCTTCGAGACGCCAAGATAAAGGCTAGGCCTGAAATCCCAAAAAGGCGTGCTAGGACAAGTTCCAAGTTGAGAGTCCCGCGGAAATCTAGATCGGACGTGAGGCGCGTCGCGAAGAAAAGAATTTCAGTGAAATTCAGATGCCGAAATCTTCGCCTGGTCTCATCCTTTTCACGGCCTAGTCGAGGCAGGAGCGCAGCGAGATGTCGCGTACGCCGGAATCGTGACAAAGGCTGTCCCCCACCGTGGCAAAAGGCTGACGGCTTAACCCGGAGGGGCACAATGGGCAAGCGATGCCCTTTGTCAGAATCGAGAGGCCGCGGGTCAAAAGTCGCCGCTACTGAGCGCGTCGGACAGGTTTGTTCTTTGTTCATCTGTCGAGACCGGACCCCTCGAAATCTGTGGCATGCGCGTCTCCCCAGAGCTCGTCTGAAAGGGCGCCGCATGCAGATAAGCACAGTGTAACGTTGAATACTAAGAATTTATCTTGTATCCAATTTTGGAAAGGATGTGCTTGATAATGTTTTGTCGCCTGCCGATGAGGAAGGAATGCAGCGATGTTTTGTAAAATTTTACATTCCTCTTTATCGCAGAAGCAGACACAGGGGTAGTTGTTTGGTTATTTGTTTGTTTTCTTAAGAGACACGGACCGTTAGCGCTCGTGTAGAGAGCTGTGAATTGTTTTAAAAGAGATGTAGGCTGATTTAAAAGCCTTCGTTTTAGATACCTTTGTTTTGACAGCTAAAAACATAGCTGGTAGGGCTCGAGTAGAGGAGAGCTGTTCGTAGTGGTTACAGAGATGAAGGCTGAATGTTAAAGGCCTCTGTTTAACGTACTACTGATTTGTTTAGGCGTTACGTGCTAGTAAGCGCGTCAGTATGGTTTTAACCTTTCACTTTGTATTATGGTATACGTGTGAATTTGATGTTCAGTTTTATTTCGTATCAAGTTTGAAGCGCTTTGTTTTCTTAATGTAGTACTCATTTGCCAAGTGCAATGAGTGAAAGGGTTTTAGCCAAAGGCTAGTGTTGTGTGCGATTCAGGGAACTTGATGGCATCGGGTACTCTGGCTTGTGTATTTAGGTTCATTTTTTTATGTGACAGGTTTACAATTGCTTTTTTTGTTGTTGTTGTTGTGGTCGTGCTTAATCACGACATGGGTTTGGGAATTTGAGCAGCCTATTTCAGGTTTGGTTGTTGGAATTGCTGCTGCTATTGTAATTGAGAACAGGTCACTTTGTTTGGAGTAAAAGCCTGGTGGGTCTCAGGGAGAGAGTACGGGCGCTTGCCTGCTTGGCGGTTGTGGTTCTCGCGGGGTTGACACAGGTGCTGTCTTTCGAGAAGGAATGTTGGCCAGCAGAGCAAGAAGCTTTTCTCCGAACTTGGACGACGCTACCAGATGTTCGAGATCACCGGAGGTGACAGAGTAATGCAGTAGAGCAGCATCGGGGTGTGCACGACTTCGGCATACCAGCATTGTCTTCATCCACCTCTCCCCACAAAGGTGGTTAACCTTTGTACGTCGAGGTCTCGGCCTGCCGCCGGGGAAGCTGTTACAAAGCAGATACGAAGGTCCTGGGCCAGCCGTCTCCAAACGAGTTTTCCTGCTTCTTGGACTCCCCCCCCCCTCATTTCGGAGAACGGATTAGACACCTACACCTGCTGTCTTTTCCCTGAACTGAGCGCTTCGGCGGGAAGCTGGCAGCTGCGCGCGGGTCGCCTCCGTGGGACGCGTATTTGCATCGAGTGTGCTTTTGGCTAAAGCTGGTGCCTTTGTTCCTAAAGGGACTATCAGTTCCCCGAGGTGGCATTGCCCCCCCCCCCCCTTTTCTTCCGAACTGGTCGGACGTGGAGAGTGAGAGCGCAGTGGTCCCTGGCGTGCCATCCTGGGGGCGGTGACCTATGTGTCGAAGAGACGGACCCTCCAAAGGCATGCATGCTTGTGATTGGACGTTTGCTAGTTATGCAGCTTCAAAGGCATGCACGTTTGTGATTGGACATTTGCCGAATAAGGAGTTTCCCTATCTTGGGAATGAAGCGTATTTAAGGAGCAGCAGAGCGTCTGCTCGGGACGGATCGGTCGGACTAGATGTCGTTCTGACGATCCTGTCCTCTATGATGTTGTAAATAAACGTCTGTTAAGTTTCCTCAACGCCGGTCTCTCTGCCTCGGCTTCCTGCTGTTCTGGACATCCCTGGGCCTGCGGTACGACTCCCGCCACTCAGCTCCACGCTACCCCCTGGGTCCACATCGGACAACGTCCCCGCCCGTAACAACTGGTGGCAGCGGTGGGATAGATCCAAATACCCACCCGTAACAACTGGTTGCAGCGGTGGGATGGATCCAAATACCCGCTCGTAACAACGTAGAGACGTAAAAGTGCAATGCATTGTCATATTCTACTTATCTGCTGACGTAAAGGATTCTTTGTTGATATATTCTCACTAAAGTGCAATTGTTTAACAATTTTTCTTCAACGGGAGAACGTGTGCAACCCAGAAATGTCTCAGACGTATTGTATAGTTGCACAAAGCGTTGCAGGACACCGTCGCTATTCGCGCTATTGCCGCTTATAGTTCCGATTACGTGGCGATTAGTAATAGTAAAAAAATTTAGGAATGCCTCAAACAGAAAAACAAATACCACTAAAATAGAGAGGCGGTTCCGTATCAAACATTCGCACTGAATGAGCACAGAAACACGATACAGACGGTGCCCTTAATAGCTATGACAATTAAGCAAGAAGTATCATTAACTCACCTGTTAAGGTGAGACAATGGAAAATTCAGTGCCTATGGAAAATTGTCTGAAACGGCTCATTAGGGCGCTTATCAGAAAAAACAGAGCATTCGGTATAACAATGTTTCCCGAACCCCCTTCCTAACATCTTTAAGATGGCTCCTAATAATTTCCATTCTTATAACGCATACTCAATTTCGCTATTATACTAAGCGGTAAGCAGAATGTTTTGTACTGTACACTCAAGGCGCGCCCACATAATTATATGTCTATTTTCAAAATCGCCTTGGCAACGCGTAAATATGTAAACAGTATTAGACAGTCAAAAGAATAAAGCAGACATCGTATTTTGGTAGCCCGTTACAAAAGACATACTGCAGTGACCAGACCGTAAAAAATAGCACAGAGACCTGGGTAATGTATGGGATGAAAAAGGACACCTAAGAAAGCACTTGTGCTAACATTCAAAATATGTTTTCATAAATTCTTTGAATATAATAGCAGGAAGAAAAGATATGGTAGGCCAAGATATCTTCTGTTAGGTAAACAATTGCTCTATTATATCTAGCATCAGTGCCAGTGGCGCTAAAGTTGTTAGAATCTGATTTGCATATAAGTTAATTCACTGCATGCAAGTCAAAACTTACATCCACGAGATCCTTCAAATCGCTGATACGTAAAAGCCACGAGACGCCAAGCAACACCATCCTTGCACGCATCAGATTTCGTGACGAAGCAAGACGCAAGATAATCTTCAATAACAACACTATAGCAACATCAGAATTTGCGCAATAGACGCCGCACGCATTGGCGTACGCGGCGCAGGACAATGGTTAAGAGCAAGTGTCGTGGCATTGGCGCTACTAAAAAGAAAATAAATCGAGAAAACAAAAGGTACGTGGGCTGGGTATAAACGTCCGCGCGGCTTGTTTCTGTTGGGACTGCGGGAGCGCTGCCACGTGACTCTGCTCCACCAATAGGGACGCGCAGACCTCATCTTCTGCCCTCAGTGGAGAACACTGGCGGAAAGATAAAATTTGATAACTGCCTTTAGTTTTATTCAGATGGCTTAGTGGCGCCAGTACCAGCTTGAGGAGCGGAGTTTGGCCAGCGATTATTGTTTCGCACGGTTATCTCGCGATAGCAGTATCTTGTATCTTAAGATACACGATACATTATCGAATGTATCGGAAATACAGATACAGATACTTGTTTGCGAGACGTATCGCGATACAGATACAAGATACCCAAAGAGTATCTAAGATAGTATCTAAGATACATGTATCTTCGATACTGCCCAGCACTGCTTCAGATGATCACTTTGCTAGACACTACCATGTTCGACGATCGTTCGACGGGCCGCGTTCCAGGACCTACGCCAAGAGTATTATTTTTCTTTGCTCGAAAAGAATACAACCAAAAAAACAAACAACTGGGCATATGTCTTGGGCCTAATATTTGATTCTTTTTATGCAAGAATTGGAAGCTGACTGATTTCAGAATAATAAGGTATTTAATTACACGCGAATTAACATTAATTACTGAAACTCACACAAAACAACACGTTCCTTCATTTTCTTTCTTGGAATGTAATATTGAGTGTCTTGGAATTATGCTGTGCGAATTTGACGCATTTGCGGACAGTGCATCATAATTCGCGCCTGAAGGGGATATACGACGCGGCGACGCATGACCGCGCATCTCGAAAGTTGCAAGGAATTCGGGGCTACGCTGGGAGGTCACGTCGCGTTTCTCCATCCATCAGCCCAACAGAGAAAGACACTGCAAAAGTCCTATAGTCATTCCTTGCCGGGCATCGTACGACCTGGTCCGGCGAAATCTGCAGAAAAATTCATCCTCAAGCGCGTCTATAAGAATTCCTTACGGCAGTGGTGCACGTATTATGCGCCGCACGGTGTCGCCTTAGTAGAGCGCGGCACACATCTTCCTCCGTGTCGCTAAGAAAGGGTGCAAGTGTTGAATGGGGCGTCTGGAACAAACCAGGGCCGGTGCTTTCCCACTTGCAGCTGGGTGACTTGCAATGCGCGACAACTCTCCCTCAATGTCCGCGCATTCTGCCTACAAAATAAGCGACAAAGTACAGAAAAGTCTACCGTCTGCCTTTCGGCGTGTAATGGTAAGCGAGCGTCGTTCCAGTTGTGAATTGCCGCTCGTGAAGATGCGCGCTCTCTATGGTTTCAGCCGGTGACCGAGAAAGCAGAAAAGCAACGCTCGTCGCTATAGCGATGCTGACCACTTTTCATTCTGAGGATCGCTTTTCATCGAACGTGACCTGAGCCCCTTCTTAGAGTGAGATACAAGGGAAGGGGAAAGCTGGAGCCAAGTCTCCTTGAGCTTCTCTCTTCCATGCCGATCTTACTGCTGCCGTCAGCGTTATGGCATAGCCGCAAGAAGCGCGTCCTCCTTCCTTTCTTTTTTTCTCCTGCATGCTTGCGCGCTGCCTCGACCGCATGTCCTACGGGGTAAAGTAGATCGCGACGCTCGGTTTTTCAACGAGCTTTTCTTTTGATCTTGTTCTTATTTCCACAGCGCAATCGAGGTTTCACCTTCAGTTGAGCCGGATGCCGCGCCTGCAAGATGTGTTTGAAACTTCGTCTGCACAAATTAAATAAATATATAAGGAAAGCCCGCGAGGTCGCTTGCAAAAAGCTGTTCACTTTATTCCGCCCAACTCCCACTGCAAGGCAGCCAGAACTTTTGAACTCGAATAAGCAAGTGCCATTTCCAGTGCCGATTATACTTCTTGCGCAAGCTTCGCGCCGCGTGAGTTCAAGTTTGCACAATATGAGCTAACTTCTTCTCCTGCATTCGCAACGTCTCAAACACCACGCGCATTCCATACGAATTAGAAGATAATTCAACTCTTTGTCGACATCAATGCGCACTGGTGCGCGATTTTCACGAAATAGGCCTGTTGCGCTCATATGCGATAAGGCAGCGTTGTACATACGTACATTTGAATTACCTCGAAGGTATGCGCCACTACAATAAGATGAGAACGGCGGGTTTCGTTCGCTATTTACTACTGGACGACGCACAGTCTTCGCTTGATGTTTCTAAGCACTTATGCAGTAAGCTGGAAATTATCGACAAAGGATTTCGTTCGCTAACAATCCGGTGTTTTACGTGCCAAAACCACGATATGATTATGAGAGACGCCGTATAGTGGAGGGCTCCGGAAATTTCAACCACCTGGTGTTCTTTCACACACACTGACATCGCACAGTACACGGGCCTCTAGCATTTCGCCTCCATCGAAAGGCGACCGCCGCGGTATGGATCGAACCCGCGACCTTCGGGTCAGCAGCCGAGCACTGTAACCACTGCACCATCGCGGCGGACAGTCATCGACAAACAAGGCCTGCCGCCGGTAAACAAGGACTGACGCATGCAGAACTGAGCCAGTTGTACATGCAAAGTGGGCACAAGTGGGCACACGGTAAAGAGGAAAAGAAAGCAATATAGCAAATACACGATAACAGACAAGAAAGAGCAGGAGTTGGCGCCGACTTTATAACACGTCAATCTCAGATTTAAAACAAAGAGAATTTTACCTTGCTTGTTAATCCTTGATTTGCCGCCAATTCACGAGGCTGAAACAGTTCGTTTGGCTCCTTATAGAAAACTTGCGTGTGACCCGATGAAGCCGTGAGTAATTCGCTGCTACAGAACGACAGAAAGTTGGGCTAATTGGCAGGGATTGCTCATTTTAAAGAAAAGTTGGGCTTGTGGACTCAGAGACAAGCGCGAGGAAATGCACACCACAAACCTCGACTATTAAGTGCGGGATCGCACTGTGGTAGAAAATCAGGCAGACACATAACATATCTGCGCATCCTCGGGAATAGGAACATATCTGCGCATACTTAGGTATACACACGCGGGCCTACTCGAAAGATAACTGCTTAAACATGACATTTCATGTCTGTGCGAAGTAATGTAAGGCTGGCTTGCGCACGCATTTTCGCTGGTATGGATAGTGCGCAATCATTCTTGCACTCATATGCGCAGAGGACGTCGAAACCAACCTGGGCCCTGACAGGGTAGGTCAATTCCGATTTTTTTCGAATAGCTCGCGTCTTCAAATGGAAGAAAAGGGTGGCACTGGTAAACAGCTGCTACTCGATAGCTTCCACGACGGTTGCGATTGCAGGAAATTTTCACCACACCGTATGACCATGTTTGTTTCAGTCGGGTCATCTGGTCTATAGAGCAGAATTTTCATCGCTTGTACTATAGGTGACAGCCATCTGTGGCCAGAGCCTGCGGGTCGGATCAAACGAACGATACCGTCTGGCCTGTTCTTATTGCATGCTTACCGCCACTATTCGCTCGACATCAGCTGTCAGATCACCAAACTCTGTGCTGGCCGCCCCGACAGGTGATAACTAATTTCGAGGTTCTACGTCCCTGCTCTAAACGCGCGTGCGAAAGTAAAAAAAAAAAAAATTGGGCCCATATTCACAAAAAGCTCTTAAGCAAGAACTATTTGCAGAATAAAATTTTAGCCTGTTCTGATGCTGCACATAATATTAGAGAAACTGACTGGCAAATGGCAAAAATTACTCACGAATGAAAAGCTTCGTGAATTTCGCGCCTGGCCTACGTAGTGTACAAATCTAATGCACTACACGTACTGTTTTCCTCTACAGATCACTGCAGGGTTATGCGGCAAATTAAACGGTTTATCCGGCTTCCTTACCTCAAAGCCTAACAACCGCGGGCTCTATGTATAGCACGTGATACGATAGAGAAGTTCTCGCTCATACAACGTTGACTCGATCACGGCGCCCATGGATCCCGCGTGCGAGCAAGACAGAACGCGGCCGAACAGGTCCGGCGTTCTTTTGTTAGCCTCGGAGTTAATCGAATAGGCCCATTATTCCTGCAGCGCCTGACCGTCCCGGCCCAGGCCAATGCGATTCCGTACGTGGCACACTCGTGAATACCAATTTCCGTCGGCCGAGCGTAATAATGCACGCCACGTATGAAACTCGCAGTTCCTGACCCGCTTTCATTTCATGTCAATGCATACTGTGTAAACTTCCCGGCACATCGCATGGAATACGAAACACGCATTTTTATCGGACTATCTCTCGCTTCTCTTATTCTTTAAATTGACCATATGCGCGCACAACTCTGACAGCCACCTCGAAGACCAAGGACGCCCACCTATACATTGTTGTCACGCTGCAAAGGCCTCGTGACTTTTTCCTTTCCCTGCTGCCCACATTTTTTCCCGTACCTTCTCTTTCCCTAAAAATGGTAAGGCTGCCTCCGGTGGGTTATAGATGCTAGGAATTCCGTGCCGTGCCCCAGTGCCCATTATCATTTGCGGTAACACATTCAGCAACGGCACGCATGCCTTCTTTTCGTGGCTTTAAACACCATATTCTGTGAAGATTGCTTTGTGGGCTAGAAATTGCTCCGAATATGTAGTGAAAAACTGTCTTTCTCTTTCTTTTTTTTTAGAAAGTTAGTCCCATTAAGTAAAATTATGTTTATTTCTAAAGGTGCTTCCTTCAACATTTGTTTTATATTATGCCAGTACAGTATGCGTACAGTGAAGAGAGATACAGAGATACTGACCCTTATTTAGAGGTTACATATATGTAAGTAAAACGTATAAGCGAATCAGTAGAAGCAACATCGCTCACGCTACGGGAATGACTGCATATAATAGATTTGTTGCACCAATCTACTATTATATCAGAAATGTCACGACCAGTAACAGGAGCCCGTGACCTTTTTGAGGCCTGTGCGGGGGCTCTTCAGGTCGGCAACCTGAAATCCTGGCCCAACTTAAAATATTATATAAATATACCTCTATAAATTTCATGATTTCATCTCTGGCCTGAAGACAGCACGTAAGACCGCGCATATAAGCCTTATAATGCCCATACTCAACGTCACTCCTCATTCCCCTCCTTTTCCCCCCGAACACATTACCACATTCTAGTAGACTATTACGTCAGGATGACCCTGTTTCCTCTATAAATTATCGTCTCTCTTTTTGTTGCCCACCTAAAACCTTTGGCCTTGAACACCGCCATTCAACCCTGGAGGCGCTGTTCTCTCGATTCGCTGCACGATGTGATCTGCAAACATTCTGGATGGTTGGTTCTACGTTGAGAAACCTTGGGAGATTATGTACTTTGTGAACTACATATATCTTCATTCTGTGTATGTGCTACGCGTGCTTTTCTTTGTTTGCATCCAACGCGGTTGAACGTCGGATGTCACGCTCATCGACCGCGAGTCGCGCTCGAACAGAGGCGTTCGCAAAGGCCCGGAAAGTCGAAAAAAAAAGAAGTCAGAGTACCAGTGCGTTTCTATCTGTTTACTCAGCGCAAGGTCAAAAATAAACAAAAAAAAACATAACGAGCTTGAGGCGCAGATTGCAACAAAATACAACACAATAACAGAACTCGTTACTCCTCCGTTCATCATTTATACATCCAGATCAAAACAAACATCGAGAAGCGCGACAGTCCGGCTGTTCTAGCAAATACCGGCACGGGAAGCGTGGAACGCCCGGGCCGCCGCCAAGCGGTGGACTGCTTGCTGCTCGGCGCGCGTTCAATACATAAATAAGTGGCGGCCGGCGCCGGTGCCGTGAGGGTCACTTGGACACCGCTTCTTCTAAGCAGTCTGCTATCCGCGTCACTTCGTCGACGGCCTGGCACTGGCGCTGGAGCACGCTGGGTATGGCCGAGATGCCGTGGAAGGCGCCCGATATGCTGCATGCCATGGACGCGATGGTGTCTGCGTCGCCGCCACACGCCACCGCGAAGTACAGGCAGCGCACGAACGGACTCTCGTGCTGCGTAACAAAAAACAAAAAGAAACAACGGGATGAAGCGAAAGTTGTCACCTCAAAGCCTGACTTATTTCCTGCACAGACCAGGGGGGCAGACTCATAAAACACACTTTTACACCATATCTTAAATCGTTCATTTTCCTCGGCATTTTTCATCGTGACTTAAGAAAGATTGATAGCATGCAGCTCGGCCCCTCGGCTGACGTGGCGAATGCGTTTCTGTGGAACTCAAAGGAGATTTAAGTTAGGAAAAACTTTTGTAACCGCTACAATGACTAAAGTAGTAGTGTGAAATGGGCGCAGGCAAAAATAAAAAAGCGCACACAGCATGCTATCACATGCAGGCGTTGTATCCATGCGGCGCTTTGTAGCCATTCGCCGCGCAGGGGTCCTAATCAAACGCACTGAAGTGGTAGGCAAACGCGGTGGAGGCAAGTTTTGTCGTCAAAACATCAATGTCGGGCTTTTGATTCACTTGTCCGCCCACTGTTGATAGAATCCAGTGTCTGTATTCATGCGGCCCCTTATCTAACCTAAAGTGCAGTAGGCGTGTTTCTCAGTCGAGGCCGTCGGAACCATGCCAGAGCACCTAGAACAACCTTTCCTCATTTGTCGGCACCGATGCAATCGCTAAGTAAGAGCGGGGACACGTTTACACACTTAACTAATGGAACGGTTCATAGGACGGATTTAGCGCCGCCACCAGCCGCTAGGTATACACTTGCACTTGCTGTCTGCGTGTACTCCTTCGACAGAGTGGTGCCTTCCGTGCGCGAATTCACCGCGTCTTTCCTTCCCCGCCATCTCGATCATTTTGTGTTTCGCTCCCCAGCGTGGTGTAGCCGCTTGTCTGTAGTTAACATCCCTGCCTTGTGCTTTTATTCATTCCGCTGTCTTGTCTCCCTCTTACAAGTAAGCAGGATACGCGCAGCCATACAAATGGTTATAAGCGGCGAAAGTATGGGCGGCAACCATGGTAACAACCCCATATAACTGCTTCTAAGACGCTATAAGAAAGACCATCCCATAAAGGAAACGGCAGGACAACGGTGCCACGCACTGCAAAATTCTTACCTCGAAGTCTTTTAAGGGCCTCTGTGATCTCAAAAAGCTGTAGATTGCGGTGGGCACAGATCCTTGCGCTGTGATGTCGTTTCCGAGCGTCTTAGCCACTTCAGCTGGTGTAGGATCAAGCTCGGGATTCGATAAAATCTTTTTTATGTGCATCAACTTGAATACCAAAGGTCTGTGGAAAAGAAGACCAGAGGAAAAGCTGGTTAGTGCCCAGACCATGTAAGCAATTCCTTAGCAGTCTCTAATGTACCCCGTAACATGTATATAATACGCCGTCAAGTATATGTCTTTAACTAACTTGTGCACAAACTATGTTTGTTATATTGCTGCCTGGAAGTCCGAGTTCTACTCCACGATATCAAATAAGACAAGCGACTCCAATGAAAGTTCGTAGGGCTTTCAATCGAGTGGTGCCTAAATAACATGCCCCCCCCCCCTAAAAAAAAAGTAGTCCCACTTGCCAAGGTTCATTGTGTCCGTTTAGTAAACATTTTTAAGTTATCAGAAAGCTGGTCTACAAATGGAGGTTTACGATGATCGGAAGCGAGAGAGGCTGGAACTGGCACTTCAAATAAATATAGTTCGCTTACTTGAATCCGTCAATGGCCTCTTCGAGCTTGTCCGTCAAAGCTATGAGGTGGTCTAAGTAGACCATTGGGTCCAGGGGCGTCTTAGGATCACTCTTCAGTGCAAGATACACAGCCATGCACTGCATGATGGCCGCGTTGTAGCCGATCTTGTTGCTGTGCGTGATCTTCGCCTGGTTTCTCGCCACCTGTAGTAACAGCAGGGTGATGAAATCAGCGCACGCCTCAGCTACGCGCCTAACTGAGTGCTCGTCTTAAGCGGTAGAGAGAAAGCGATCGATACTTTTTGTGGGCAGCGGCCGTAACAGATTGGTACAGATTCCTTTGCGACACTACACAGTCAACACGTTGGTAGAAAATATCCCAAGTGAGTGCTTTATTGCGTGCGTTCGCACAAGGACGATATATCAGTTTACGCATGCCGGTATTATATTCTCCCGAAAGCTTACTTTGGAGGGGAATCGCATCGCATTCAGTAATTCTTAACAAAAGGCTGGCTTGAATTATATCAGCGTTTTTTTAACCGTTTTATTTCTTTCCATTCTTGCTAAGCTTGAGGGCGCGGGTTCGATTCTTAACCCCGACAGTCCCATTTCGATGGGAGTGAAATCGACGAACACTCGCGTACTTCAATTTAGGTGCACGTTAAAGAACCCCAGGTGGTCAAAATTAATCCGGAGTCCCCCACTGGCGTGCCTCGCAATCATACGCTGGACTTGGCACGTAAAAACCTCGGCATTGATTTTTTTTTCAAGTTGTGCATTCTTCAAGCATAGTTTTAGTACGCACACATCTTCCGACATATTTAGAGGTCGCACGTGCGCAGCACTCGATAAACGTGTGGCCGAATGTACAAGACGTAGGAAAAGAAAAAGGAACGGCCGAGAGGGTAACTATATTTTCTCCAGTTTTTCAACCCTATACGTTTAGATGGGGTGAAAGAGGTAGAATACAGGCGTTCAGATCAATCATGCAAACTAGACAGGGTAAAACGAATAAACACCCAGGCATTCAGGACTGTCGAATTTCGGGCACATACGTTGTGAAATCAGACTGGCATGAGCGTCGTTTAAAGGAGGCGAGTGCGAACGGCAGGGTGTTTGCGCATGCACAGGCCGTTTGTACGTGTATGTGGTTGTGTAGTGTTCGTAAGGTAAGCGGTGAGACGGGTGAGTGGTCTAGGTATTACAGGAAGCTCACCTCGACCATTTTCTGCAGGTCATCCATGAAGAACAAAGCCACCGGTGCCACGCGCATCGCAGCGCCGTTGCCATACGAGCCACGTCCGCCAAACTGTTCCTGGCCAGGCTTGTATGGATCCTCGTAGTTGATGTTTTTCAGCTTGCGAAACACGTCCCGAACCGCGTTTCCGTACTCGCCGACTAGAGCCTCGTTCTCGAAGTACTCAGTTGTGAATCTGAAACATACGAAAGGTCATTTGTATGCAGCCTTTTCGTTGGCCATGAACGATTAAGCTACATGCCAAGACACAAAGCTTAATCTCATCTACACAAACTATAAGCAACTACAGTAGAGATATGGACTGTGAAAACGTCAATAACAGAAAGATGCAGTATGTGTTCGCGCGACAGCCACCTTCATCATAAACAACACGAGCGCTCGGCGCTCAGTAGATCAACCAAAAGCATTATCATATACTCTGTTTTACTCACGGATGAGAGATGTTCAAATGCACTCTGTATATAGTCAGACATGTAACGCGCGCTGGCGGCGATTGCGCGTTCAGGGCCCTGTCGGAGCTTTGACTGTGAAGCAGCCGCGTACATAACTTTTGAAAGCAGCTGCCGCGCGAAGCGTGCGTTCCTGAAAAGTGCACAAGCAACGCCTAGGCCCTCTGTTTAGTGTATACAATAGATCAATCACCTTTTCGCGACATCCAAGGCATCGAAGCGGCGCTTGGTAAGTAGTGACTTAGCCAAGCACATCGTCATCGCTGTGTCGTCTGTGTAGTGGTACTCGCCACGGCCTGGATGAACTGCACAACAAAAGCATTACAGTTCTGTAATAACGATATGGGAGATTTCATTTTGTGAAGGGCATGCACCACAAATCAAAAGACCGTGAACTTTATTTCTTTCCTCTTGGTAGGACAGGTTAAGAGATGTTGGTGACTAGCAGGGGCGCTGACTGCTAACTGTCTCATCAAATGAAACGGGCTGCGAGCCATGACACCGCAATGACAGCTTCCGCTGAAATAGGTACCTACCACCGCCACGTAGAAAATCACTACATTACCCTATGTCAGTGTTTCCCAAACAGCGTGATAAGTTCATAGCTATCACAGTCCAATGTTTAAAACAAGTGATTTCCTTGGCGAAATTCTGTGTGGTACCTGCGAAGGGTGTGCATTTCTATACTTTTGTAATGGCTTTCTGAAATATAGTTGGAAGACTTTGCCCGCCCTGCGTTCTTGCGCCTTCACTGGCCTCGTTCTTTGCGGTACTAGTCAATGTTTTCTTTGCTTTACCTTTATTCTATTTTCGCAATTTTCGTAAGAATTTTTTTTTTCATTGTCCGGCTCCGTCTTGCCCACTGCGGTTGTTCTGTGTTTCTTTCTTTTTTCTTCTCCACACGACCTGGATTAAGCCTGTTGGCGTATACTTAAATACGATGCTCCTAGTGCGACATAACTTACCCTTGGAAGGGCGAAAGTTGCGGCCAGCGCTGGGACCAGGCACTACGGTGTGCTTCAGCAGGTTTTGGAAGAAGGTCTGCTGGTTTGGAAAGTGACTGCCCGTGAAATCAGTCTCGAAGGGGGCACCCATGCAGTCGCCCATCAGCGCGCCCACCAGGCAGCCTTCGAACTTCTCGACCAGCGTCGTGTCGGTCGACATTCTCGTGTGCTGCAGCAGAGAGCAAAGCCGACAGAGTTAGGATCATTTCTGAGCGCTCAAAGCTGTAGTCTGAAACCACGTCCATTTCTTAAAGACTCGTAAGCTTTTTTAACTATCACTGAGTCAATCCCTAATATTTAAACAGTCTCCACACGGTCGCAACTATCGGTGTTCTTGCAAAGATCTCTTAAACATTATAGTTGTTCCTATAGACGTTACAAGCTGCATACGGCGATTGCATCACGTTTCGAATGTTTGACATTTATATCAAATAAGGTGAGTCAGTCGTTGTAAAATTCATTTTAGGCAACCTAAACACTAAACAGTCGCCGAAGGATGGGACATGCACAATAAGTGCTCGAAAAAGGGTCAATGTCTTCTGGTACAAGACGAAACAGAGAGCAGAAGCGGAAGCGTCCTTTTTACGAGGCATTTATCTATGCAGCCTAGCAATGAAAAATACCAAAACCTGCCTGCCACATTCGTGTTGATGTGGCACAGACTACACTGACAAGTAAACTAAAATATAAATCACTTTCCTGCCGACAAAATCAAACACAGAACGAAGTCTTTACGTTTATCATAAGCGGGGCTCCGCCTAAATGCAATCACCGAGATGGGCTGTTCGCAAGCACTAAATGAACAGAAAAAAAAACAGATAATCGAGGGAAATTAACCTTACGCAACTCCGGCCATGATTTCAGTTTGTACACAGCAATTTCGCGTGCACGTTGGCAGGCAGTATAAAAGAGCTTGCCTCCAGTCAGGCTAAAACCTTAACCGTGGTTTCGTAAGTGAAACTTAGACCGTTATGTCCATTCATTGAAGAAATAAAGCGGCGAAATAAATTAACATAAAGCCATTTCCCTTTTGCTTCGTAAACCTTCTCGTAATCTAATTCCGCTTTGTTTCATGACGCTCGGTAGGGACAGCAAAATTCACCGAGTTGAAAACTCTGCTTTCGTCACAAACGAAAGATGTGTCCGTTAAAATATATGCACTTTTTTTAGAGATAAGACCGATTTTTATGCCCCGAACTTCGTACCCAGCGAACGGTGGCTGCGCCTTATACTTCTCGATGTAATAAGAGCGGCCGCAGCAGTAAACAGGATGTCTAAACAACCCTAACAACGGCTAGAAAAGAGGATGACGAAATTTTACACGCTCATGAAACGAGTACTTGTGATGAGCGGTATTTTCAGCGACGGAAGGCAACAAAGAAATAAGACGGAAAGAGCGGTCATTTGATCATTGCAGCGTGACTGCGAGATCGGTGCAAACACCGCACACTGTAATTTACGCCTACGCGCGAATATGACTGCACAATACTTATCAGTGCTTAAATGAACAAAAAGAAAAACGAAACAACACTGCTCCGTGGAAATTGCCGAGAGGTAAGTGCTGCTTGTAAAGCACGACAGTAGGCCGCGCAGCTTGTCTGGCGGAGCAACAGCTGACGCGCGACAGACGACAGTAAAAGTGCCGCAGTTGTTCGCGCGTCTCCGAACACAAGCAGGTCTGCGCACGCAACTAAGCACAAAGATCACGATCTCTACTTACAGCTGCAATAACACGAGCTCTCACGAGGGCGCTCTCGAGTAGAGGAAGATATGGCGCAGCGGTGGGAGGGCCACTATTCCCGGTACATGTTTCCAGGCGACGGCAGTCCGTGCGGTGCAAGCGAGCGCAACGCCGCTATCGGGAACCGACGTTATCCTGTCTGACGCCGGGAGTTGCAACACGCGAAGCCGAGCGCGCCCTCAACGACCACCGCTACCTCCGCCAATGAGTCACGCCTGAAAGGGCACGATCTCTCTCCGTCAAGGAAGGGAAACGACGCGTCACTAAACGTACAGTAGGCACGGCGGGAATACAGCCGGTGGCTACAGGATTTGATGGCGAGGCGTAGCGGGAACGCACCCCACCCAGCATACCCACACACATGCGCGTCGTTTCGGGCGGAAAGTCGACCTCACGAGTTCAGTTAACGTAGATCCTGGAACGATAGCCTGACATCCGCCCCAAAGAGAAATCGGAGCAACAACATCAGGTGATAACACATAAGGCACACTTGTGATAAGAAACAACGGACAATGAAACCGCCGCCATTTGCGCGAGCCGTCTCGGTCATTACAAACGCAACGTCACATTTCTCCGGTGTGTTCTGCTGCGGTTGAAGCTGTTCTTTTGTTTTGCAAAGATAGGACACAGATTGCAGGATTTATTTGTTTCCCTCCTACAAACGGTTTATGTCTCATAATTTCGCAGAAGCGACATGGCGATTCATTCTCAGGCAATGTGTGTATTTCTCTGTATCACAGATCTCATTCACGAGAGGATAAACGGAAAATTGGGAGGTTAACCATGACAGGGCCGGATTGGCTGCTCTGCGGTGTAGAAAGGG